>NC_142740.1:17595199-17660199 GCF_051943395.1 Hippocampus bargibanti | reverse complement strand
ACGACAATGTCACTTCATGGCACAGACACAAAGGCATGTTTATGCCTAATGTATTTGTCTTTTCACCCATCTGACCATGAGCAAATATTTATGTCAAATGTGGAAAGGGAACAAAGTAGGCAGCATTTTATTCATCAATTTCATAGGTAATGAATGAGATAATGAATGTTGTGTAATTATTGCCAAATGAATCTATTTGAAGCAATGAAAATGATTTCAATCAAATATTTCATTAAAATAGAAGAGTTGCACCTTGAGATAAGTACATGTAACTATTTTCACAGCCTATCATATCACAGCCTAGTATATCTTGTGCATGTTTTATGACTTACATCAGCTCAGGTCATATCTTAGTACCATACCACTAAGACTTGGTCTTAGTGGTATGTAGAGTAAACACAATTTTGTTGACACTGTCAGTTTAATAGGACTTGTTTTAATTTGCCATTATGAAAGTTCCTCGCTGATCTTTTTCACAGAGGCGCAGACCTCCTTTTCTCCGATCTGCCAGCCTTTACTTCAAAATGACTTTACTTTACTGCCTTTACTTCAAAATGACTGAAACTTCTTGTAAATTGTTTTACTCTATGCATATGTTATTTTGTGTGGTTCCCAAAAATAGAGCGCTGACTTTATAAATTGATGATATTGTTGTCACTTTTTGAATGAACTGTTAAACTAAATGACATTTTTTTAAAGTCCAAACTATATCGCAGATTTCGGACAGGAGGTGACTCTAAATGTGCTTCACACAGGGATAGAACTTTTAAAAGCATTGACAAGAGTGAAAGACATTTAAAAGAACACTAGAAATAACAAGTAGCATAATAGAATTCCAAAGAAAATGTTCAGTGCAAGAACATAATTTTGTGACTTTAAAGACTTTAAACTTAGAACTGACTTCATATCTGTTTGCAGTTTATTCCATTTGCGTGCAGAATAACAGGTTAATGCTGTTTCACCTTATTTGCTTTAAAATTCTGGTTTCAAGAATTGACTAGCATTAAGATCATCTTCTTATATGATTCAACATGCTTTTTATGCATGCTCATGTCTCCTGGAAAACATAGTAACACAACACTTTTTGTGTGTGCATGTGTTCAATGAAGATTTTTGACATCCATTATTGAACATGTGCTGTTCAGCATTTTGTCAGATGGCGCAGCTAGTTAAGGAAAACCTTTCCTCCATACATGTGTTTGGATACATTCTGTTTTAGCACAATGTCAGCCCAATGTTTTTATAATGAAACATTCTACCGATCGCCAGCTTTTCCAATCATGTTCCTGTCGCAAAACTTACATTTCATATAAGGCTCCTGTGCAGTGTAATCTGTGACATTAACCGCCGAGCTATATTAATCCATTTGCACTTTCCCCCGTTGATTAGAGTGCATCTGAAATGTGATGGTGGTTACTCGGTATAGGGCAGCCGTTGCCTGGGGTGGCAGGTGCTGTGTTGAGAGGTTTCATACCCAGCCATGTCCACATTCAGATGGTGATTTATTACCCTGTACCACTTTCAAACACACATGCTACACTTTAAGCAACACAAACCAAAACACACGCACATCTGGCATTTAGGGTAACCCACACACACACAACCACACACACAAACAGGAAACAATAAAGAGTATGAAATACGTGCCTCCACATGCCCGTGTGTGAGATGTCACGTGTGGATTTGTACCAGCCATAATTAATCACATTCGTTGCTTTTCATGTGTGAGAGAGCTTGAGTGTATACCAAGTGAGAATTAAATGAATTTTCCTTCTAAGCAGTCAGCAGCCATATGTGGCCTCACAATGTAACATAGTACTTTATTTCCAATTGTAGAAAGTGAAAAGACCCCCTTCTGAGCCATCATCTTATCGTGGTAAGAGGGTTTGTGTTGACCAATAATGTTGGCCGCTAAATTTTCTGGCAGGGTTACCCATGACAAATAGATCTTAAGTGAGAGACAACACAAAGACCCCTAGATCACCCCTTAAGGTTAGGCTTGAGGGCAAGCCCCAGGTGGCCAGGCCTGCAAAGATGTTGCCGAGCCGTGCTCAGCCCGAAAGGACACGGTCCCCCTTCTAGTGAGAGCAGCCTATGTGAGCTAGACGATGGCCAAAGGCAGCAACTTTTTGGCTGTTCGCTCCGTGGCTACAGAACCTGGCTCTTGGGACATTGAATGTCCCCACATTGACAGGAAGCCCAAGTTGGTGTGTGATGTTGAAAAGTTCCGAGCTCGATTCAACACAAGGCTTGGGCTGTGGTGCTGGGTTTTCTTGAGAAGAATTGAACTGTGTTCCTCTTTGGAGAGGCTCATAGAACGAGGCGATGAGCAGTGGCGGGCATACTTATGGCCCACCCTCTCAGTGCCTGTATGTTGGGGTTCATCCTGGTCAACGAGAGAAAATCCTCGAGAGTTAATCAGTATGAATTTGAAAGGGCCAGAAATATTTGTTTCAATCTCAAGTCCAAATTGAGTCAGGCCACATGCAATAGTACTATAATAATAACTGACCACTGTTATGTTAACAGGCCTAATGGGTGAGCGCTACAGCCACAAACAGGACGCCAGGCAGTCAACTTTCCTTTTGTTTTTGTGATGCCACCACATAAGGGTTCCTCTGACAGCTGAGGTTTAAAGAGTAATCATAACCACAGAACAAACAAAACACTGTCACGGAATGGAAACATTGTAGTTTACAATCCCTTTTCAGAAAAAAAACCCTAAACAGCATGTTCGTTGGGTCACTGACATATAATCATCAAAAAAGAAAGACATTTCCAAAACTTTTCAATGGCCTTTAACTCATTCACTGCCAGACGATGTGCAAAAATGTGTCCTCTCCAGCGCCAAGGTTTTTGTTACTTGCACTCATTTTGCAGAACCCACAGAATATTGAATTTTAGGACTACATAAACAGTCAATGCGGCGTAAGAAACCTTAGACTCTCTTCTTTTATCAGAAAGTTAATTCCCAAGTTATATGGGTCTGTAGTTATCTGAGCTTGAAATGGGAGCGGCTGAATTGAAGGCGCAGTCTGCCCCCTTATGGGAGGAAAAAAACATTGGCAGAGGTCTGGCCAGTGCTTTATCGGCACCCTGTCCCACTGCAAGAAGAAACAAAACAACAAATTCGGGAATGGCGCTCTGCTTCATACTTTTCAATGGCAGTGAATGAGTTAATTTGTTAAAAATAATTCAGTCGTGGGTTTTCAACAAATTTACCATTAAGTGAAAAAGATGAAATTGACCAAGTGACAACATTAAAATAATGTTTGTTAAAGTTCTGAGTCCTCACTTCAGTAGAATTTAAGCAATACTCTAAGTTGACTATATCATTCACAAATTAATTGTACCAACCAAATAACAAGCAATATAATGACACTTATTATCTATCTGAAGGCAGAATATTTGATTGAGGTTGCTGCATTGTATGTCTGTGCATTGTAAAGTATACCGGAATCAAAGCCCATGCTTTTGTCTGCACGATGCTCACAACTATGACGAGGCCTCTGTGCACACTTTAATATCTTTACAAAAAAAATAGAATGTGACTGATAAGAGAACGAGAAGAGAACATTGGGGAGAGATCACAAATCCCATACAGAGGAGAGAGCACTTGTCCATAGACAGCATGGCAGAGGTCACAGTCAATTTCAAAAGGAGCAGGTCTTGAATATTAGAGTTTGGCAGGATGGAGGACCCTCCTGCACTCTATCATAAAGGGTGTGAGCCAGAGCAGGGCCAGATGTGATCAACATGGACCTTGTGGAAATCCTCTCTCTGAACTGAACTGTCTTTTTGGAGGCAGAGAGAACAATAACAGGACAACTATATGGCATATATAACATTAGAGAGCAACTTGAGCTCTGTTTTTCTTTTTTTTTTCTGGAAAAGGATTGATCCAAACATCTCATAATCTTTGCAATCCATATAAATGTCGTTTGGCTCAAATTAAGCTTTCTTTGCAATCATGTCATTTTTATACATTCTTTATACTAATAATACATGTCATTTATTAGCACCTTTCAAAACTCTCAAGGACACTTTACAGTCACATATTTTTATTTTTATTTTTTTGTCCGGGTGAGCAGCGGCAGCCATTCGCGTGAGTGTTCACTCTACCCGGAAGTAACACAGCAGCAAAGTTATGAAATGGTAGTGGTATTGTAAACCTGTCCATCTCAATGATGCCTCTTTGGAAGAACTACAGCCGATAGTTGCTCAGCATATTCCCTGTAACCATATCGCTCTTTTAACTTGTTGAACCATCCCTGGAATCATACTACCTCAGTTGAGTTGTGACGTGACACTTTTAATGTTTGAAATTGTCAGACCACAAACTTACAAAAAAAGTCACCATCCCCCAAAAGTGAGAGCGCTATCTAGCTGTCAGTTAGAGCAAGGAGGTGCAAGGCAGGCGAGCAGTCAATGGTAATTGACGTGAGTAGAGTTGACATCCCGAGCAGAGCGCTTCAGGTTGGTCTCCGGCTGGGACCGAGCAGCCCATCATTGCCAGTTATTAAGCAGCTCGTGCTCGGCTGCACTCACTCAGAGCCAACCGGCCTGTCTCCAAGTGTTTACATGTGAACACGGGGACGTGAGGAGGTGCGATGCTGCTGCTTTTCGCTATGTGTTCTGTAATTCGTGTGCGCATGATGGAGCACGTTATAAATTACTTGAACTTAGTCCAGGATCGGGCCTATTGAAGCTGACTTAAGGTTAGTGGGGTAAACCTTGGACAGCTTGTTAACCATTGTAACCTATTGCTACAGCTACCCTACCGGCGTTAGGTAAAAATCTATTAAGTTCCGCACACTTTAAACACAATTAAACTTAGCAAAACACATTTTAACTGTTGAAAAAATACACACACAGACAAAGACACACACACTCACACATACACAGACAAAGACACACACACACTCACACACACAGACACACGCACACACGGACACACACACACACACGCACACACACACGCACACACACACACACACACACACACACACACACACACACACACACACACACACACACACACACACACACACACACACACACATATATAAACGTATTTCTTGCAAGTATAACTTTGAGACTAGAGCAATTACTGTAGGCATTGTGATGTTTGTCCCTTTATGACAGGGGTCTCAAACTCCGGTCTTCGAGGGCCACAGTCCTACATGTTTTTCAAGACTCCATGTTGCAACGCACCTGAGGCTGTGTTACAACAGGTGTGATGCAACAGGGAGACTTGGAAAACATGTAGGATTGTGGCCCTCGAGGACCGGAGTTTTAGACCCCTGCAAAGGGTGGGCCCTGGTAGCCTTGCATGCACTAACTGCACCACTAATTGTCAATTGGCTGTTTCTTGTAAAGTGAGCTGAATTCACTGTCACCCGACCGTGGTCTTATCATATTTTTTTGCTTACAAGTCAAAGCGAAACAAGCCACAGAGTGATGGCGCATATTTTGAAAAGACACTTTTGGGGTCTATTGTACTTCAAGTAGTAGTAAGAAAACACACTACTGTATATTGGATTGGAAAACTAAATAACAAATAATATGACAACACAAAGACACAGGGAGTCATTCATTCTTAAACACTTTCTGTAACCTTTTTGTTACATGAAGCAGTTCTAGATGAAAGAGGAGGGTCTTTTCACCAGCGGATCAGGGACATCATGGTGGAATGTGCATGTCGACTCCAAGCTAAACGTTGACGAAAACAGATTGTCTCACATCTCCTGTCCCACATAAAATAAATCCGCTTCAATTCCAAGCATGTGTGTTATTTGACTTTTGGTGGGACAGTTTGTAACTTTGTTTTTTGAGAGGGGGTGGAGGGGTTCTACACCGTTCCAGCCTGATTGGCTCTTGTTTGCACGTCTGCTTTTTGTGGTTTTGTTGTCCAGTTTGCCCCAGTTGGCCACTGACCTGATGTTATTGGCTTGCGTGCATGCATGCCGCTCTGTTAATGTCGTGATAAAGCTATCTGCTCTCTGCAATGCGCTCACACGACTCATCCCCCATGCACTGCTGACGTGTTCTCTCTAACCACCTTTTTATTTTATAGCTTGTAAAGTTGCTGCATTGTCTCGCACGTGGGGAAGCCGCTTGTCCCTGCATTTTGTGTGTGTGTGTGTGTGTGTGTGTGTGCGTGTGTGTGTGTGTGTGTGTGTGTGTTGTGTGTTTTTGTGTGTGTTTGGCACCTGCGGGGATGGCTGTAGATGGAGAATGACACCGCTTGTTTCGTTTTTCTTGGTCAGACCAATACTCTGTACTTTCAGACACCATTGTGTAACATTTATAATGTAACTCATCCTCACATAGGAAATAATACATCGAAACACATTTTCTTATGTTGAGCCCTTTGCCATTATGACCAGTTACAGGACTGAATTATTGTATTTACAATCAAAAGGGTAATTTTGAAAATATGTTTCTTCAAAGTGTTTCGTCAATGATATTTTTTGATGCAATTTCATCGCCAACTGAAAATCATTTTCAGTCCAAAATTCCCCACTAACTTTAAGTCTACGCATTAATTGTATTCCTTTTCGTGAATAAGGATTAACAACAAGTAAACACCTCCGGAAATACTGGACAGTCGTTCAAATTAAAATGTGACTTTAATTAAACCCCTAATCCAAATAAGGGATTGCACAGTGTCAATTAGGACATTTGCTCTTGTTGACGCATTTGATTGCGACAAAAATCGTTGTTGAATGTCCCCAACTCATCATTAGCACTTATCTTCCCGATATATCTCATGACTTGAGCACTCACCCGGCGACAAGAACTCAAAATTTACCTTATTTTGTCAAACCATAATCAATTGGATTTGTTTGATTGAACAGCCCAACATGAACACTCTAAACTTTGATGTGCCCATCTTCATCTCTATCTTTGCGAATAAGCAGGTCCTCCCCCGTGTCGCTTTCAACACCAGCAGGAGCTCACGACACGGGCCTTATGCATATTAATGCAGGGTTGGTCATACAGTGGGGAAGGCCCGGAGTCCCTCATGAATATTGATGTTAGCCTCCCTCCTGAGCCTTTGAAAATCTTGCCTTCCTTTGGCACCATCTAAAACAAACAGTCTGTTGTTTGAATGGGCTATGACAGCCTTGTAGAGCTCAGGTCGTTCCAATAGTTTCGTAGCAGTAGGCGGCATAAGTCCAGACAATTTGATCTCCTAATGAGAAGACATTGTTTTTGTTGTCTCAGCCCAATGTATTGATCTGCTTCTTGCTCCAATTCATTTAGGTAATGCTCGATCTCACCCCAATGAAGACAAAATGATTCGAAAATGGATGTCTTCTTCTCTCCTGCTTTGATGTTCATATGTAGGCTTTGTCAAATGCGCCAAAAACAGGCCCATCCTTTTCAGTTAGTCCTTAGATTAGGTCTCCCCATTGGAAATCACGGCACACTAAATTAATATTAATGTAAGGAACTCCATTAGCTTGATTCAGTGTTATTTCACACCTCTGTCACATTCCAAAGAGTCTACAAGTGATAAGAAATGCTGCTAACACCTGTTCACATGGCTGACAAGTTTTCCAATGAGGATGCATGACGCAGCGGTGCCTTAAGTCAAATTTGTGTTACGGCAAAAGTATCGGTCTCGAGTATTCTAGAAATTGTATCTTGACTGTTAATACAGAACATCGCCATGTGTGCATGAGTGCATCGTTGTAACTGCAGTTTGGAACCTCAGTTCATTATCCAATCCCTTATGTATTTGTCAATATGATGCCACGCAGTTCTACACCAATACAAACTGCAGCCACATGTTTTTGAGTCTTTCACTGTCAAAACGAAACATATGTGTTCATTTTTTTGTCTTTTTTTTCAAGAAGGAGCTGTACTAGCATGCATTAGATCTTATTTTGTGGTTGAGCTTTCCCTGTTGAATGTGCTGTCATTGCCAAAATGAACAAATGAATGAATTAATTAACACAACAAATAACTAACTAACTAATTAAATAAATAAATAAATAAATAAATAAATAAATAAATAAATAAATAAACAAACAAGTAACAGCTTCAGCTGTTGTTAAAGCACTATATAAATCAATATGTATTGTATTGTTTCGTGGAAATAAATACATAAATAAACAAATGAATACATGAATAAATGAACAATATTCTGCAGTTTGATGGTGGTACTCGGATTTCAATTCAAGATCTTTCGCCAGCTGAGATTGTCAGAATTTATTTCGCAGAATGATTGTGATACATTGCACATTTTAAATTGTGAGACAAATAAAGGTTATCTCTAATCTAATCTAATCTAATCTAATCTAATAGATAACAAACTATTCATTTCATTTTAAACCGAAAACAAGATATTGTTGACATCATTTTATTTTATAGAGTGGTTGCACGAAATAACATAATCTGGATCCGTATATTTTTTAAACTATACTACATAGTTACTTTTAAATGTCTAGAACCAGACAAAATTGCCAAAAATATTGATGAAAGTCAACACAACTACAGTGAGACCTCAATTTACGAACTTAATTGGTTGCCAGACAGAGTGTGTAAGGCGAAAAGTGTGTATCTAAAAACAAAAATTCCCATAGGAAACCATTAAAATGGGAATAATCGGGTTTCCATAAAATATACTTTTCAACTAAGTAAGCCTTTAAACTACACATAACATACCTTAATCTATGTATAATAAATGTGCTATTGTATTGTAATGAAAGAAATGCACTGCATTGTATCATGAAGTCACTTTATTTACATTTGTGATGGTCATTGATGGCTTAATGGAATGACGTTGGAGGTCGGAGGTCAAAGGGAATTGCTGTTTGGAAAGAGAGGCACATTACATGAGGACTGTATTTAAAGAAATAAACTGTGCTGTAAAGTTTTATTTAGCTTTTTGATGGTCGTTGATGGCTTATGGGAGGAGAGTCACCTTCCATAAGGACTGTTGGTAACAACCTCTGGCGTGGCTTCTGTTCTTTTTTCTTTGGAGACTCCTCATCATTTTTGCTGATTAAAAACCCCTTAATTGACACCTGTTGCTTTCTGACTTGTAAGGTCTTACGAAGCTGAGGTAACACATTATCGTTCATCATGTTTGTCATAGCCACAGTCTTTTCTGGATGGAACTGTTCGGTATAAGCCTGCACATCATTCCACTTTGCCAACATTGCCTTTATGAGCTCACTTGATGCTGCAGCCATTTCCTCCTGCGCTCCTTCTCGAACATCCATTACTGGCTTTAAAATCCTCAATAAGCCCCGAACTTCCAGGTTGGCGCATGGCGATATCGGCGTGAATTAGCCGTGCTTTCTCGCATAAAATAGCTTTACTCACGTTGTCGCCGGATAGCTGCTTTTCGTTAATCAAAATTAACTGAAGTTTTTCAACTTCTTCGATTGCCCGAGACCGTCGCTTTGAGAGCATGGAAACACCTTTTGCAACAGACGCACCTTTGATGGCTTCCCTGTTCCAGAAAATGGTAGCAATGGTTGACTTAGCATAGCCGTGCTCGGCCACTAAATCACACAAACGCACACCTTGTTTGTGTTTTTCAATTATCTCCTTCTCAGCGACTGTGATTTTATTTTGTGTCTTCTTGGGCTGAACACGAGCCTGTGGGATTTTTTTTCGGTCCCATCATAGTAAAATTATCAGGAAAAAGCTCCAAGTAGGCGATCGACGTGTGCATTCAATGAGAGGGGGTGTGGAAAGTCGCGCCGGCTGGAGCACTGTTCGGTCGTGTGCTCCCGCCGAAGATCACTCCGCCAGCCGTGGTGGGTGTGTATTATGAAAATAGTGCTTATTATAAGGTTTAATTTTCATAAATTTGACGTTCGTAAGACGGAAAGTTCGTATGATAAGGTGTTCGTAAGTTGAGGTCTCACTGTATCTCGATTCAGATCCTTTTAGTCACTTTCTCTGTATAAATGGTTGATGAAAGTGAATGAAGTCCCTGGCACGAGGACACAGCGTATAACCCTTTAGAAAAAAGTGTCCATGTGTTGCTCTTGTGGGCCTGCTGGCACGTGAAGAACTCTCTCGCCCCCCTTTCCTCCTCTCTTGCTCTGAGACGCAGGCTGCTGTGGTCTCGGTCTTGGCTGTGCATCCCTGACGCTGCTCCAAGAACTGTCAGTCAGCATGTGTTGTCCTCCACGCATGAGAGAGGCAGGATTTCCGGGCAGATTTTTTGGCTTTCTACGCGGGTGCATGCAGCGCCTGCCAACTCACATCAACACAGGCCCCCGTCTTAAAGCAGTTGACTCCCTTTTCATTACTGCGAAACCAACAGCTTGTCTTGGAAGGTTTTTGTTTTCACATGTTACTCTGCTGGAGTTGTAAAGAAGGCCATTCTCAAAAGAGGGAGAAAAATAATCAGGAGTCTAAAGTTTTACAAGGTTGTCACAAAAGATGTGTTAGATTCTCAATAATAATGTGCCTCTTCTTCTTCTTTTCCTTTCGACTTTTCCCTTCAAGGGGTCGCCACGGCAAATCAGTGTCCTCCGTCTTTAGAGGTTTGATAATGTGCCTCTAATAAGCATTTAGAAATTCAGTAATTGAATAGAATACAATCATGAATCAACAGTTACTTAACTTGGCCACCGGAGGGAGTATAATACAGTACCGAAGGATAAAAAAAAACAAAAAACGAAGAAGTGTACTGCTTTAAAATCTTTTTTTTTTCATGATAGAATAAAGATCTAAAATTTAAAAGGCATATTAGACAAGGGGCTTCACAAGAAATTAAAATATTTCACATTTAGCAGTGGGTTTGAAAATAAAATAAAATGGCTTATCTGTAACACATTTCATACATAATGTAACTCAATATGTTTCCCATAAATACATTTATATGAAGTCATAAGCATGATTTTGATAATAGTTTTAAAAAACCTTAATTATATGTATGGGAACATATTTTTTTTAAACCTGGATTTAAGAGTTTTATCACTATAGCCTCCCATGGTGATCTCATGTAACTGTCTAATATTACAGACGTTAGCGCATCTCCAAATGTCCTCTAATTTTTCGGGCGTTTCTGACTTCTGATTTAGTTCTGACACTGTCTCGTTATGCTCTTCCATCCTCGCAAGCAGACAAACACGCCCCTTTGAAATCTCTGCAACAATTGAGTATACGTAGACAGCAACCCAATAAAAAGAGAGAGAATGGTTCTTCCACAATCCTTTTTTTTGTCAATCACACTCTCTCCGTTGCTTTTCTCCTCAATGTCCTTTCAGTCCATATAATTGGAAATATCCTCTGCTTTGCCCTGTCAGAGTGTGGGACAATGTGGCATCCATGTTCTTTGGTGCATGGTGGAGAGAACTGAAGCATTGTCTTATATAGGGGAGGCAAGTATGGTCTGGGGACTTATCTAAATTGAATATCTGTGTTTTTTTTAGCCTTATAATAAGAGTGACACCATGAGCGCAAGAGTCTTTCACACCGCAATGAGATATATGAAAGCCCATCTGTGAGAAGTTCCCCCAACCCGGCAGAGTGTCATTAAAGAACACCAACCAATTACATGTGAAGCATTTCTCCTCAGGCTGCTTTATTTAGAATATGTAAACAATACAATTACATTGGACTCTCTTGCCATCGCTACATACTGATTAAGGAACCGTATCCATTTGGTAGCCGTTTGTATGTATGACAAGTAGTCCCATGTTTTTCCAAGATCACGCGTGTGGTATATCATTACAGTATGTAAAGTTTTTTGTCATCACTGTGAGTGTTGACTGCTAGTTTGTTGCCGAAATAACAATTCTTCTATCCGTCATCTGACCTCACATGGGTCACGGGAATGCCGCAGCCTAATCCAGCTGTCATGCGGAAGCAGATTCAGACCTTGCTTGCAATTGTTATTTGCAAGGGTGCTCCACCCCACCACCTCCTATTACAGGTATGGATATGTTTGGAATTGACATGTCAGATTGAACAAATTAACTTCAGGCGTCCTTTTCCAGACATTTTTGGGGCTTTCTAATGCACCCCGAACCGATTGCCAGCCAATCGCATGGCACACAGAGACTAAATATTCACTTTCACACCCCACCGAGGGAGAATTTTTGAGTGTTCAATCAGCCAACCATACACTTTTTTTGGAATGTTGGAAGATGCCGGAATACCCATAGAAAACCCACACTGGCCCGGCGGTGAACATGTCAACTCACAAGGAGGCTGGAGCTGGAATTGAACCAGGTACCCCTGCTCTGTGATTTCACCAGGTCGCTTGTTGTGTGATACCAATGACTACTATTTGGAAGGTGATCATATTTCCAGTCTTGACTAAGGTCCCAGTTCTAGAAAAACTGCCTCAAAATCTCTTGGTGCCAACATCACGTCCGGATGTGTAATTTTGTTAAAACAGTTTGATTTGCAAACTGGTTATGTCTATTGTTGATCCCCCCCTTCCTAAAGTCTGACCAAAGTTACTCTTGAACATTTCTCAAAATATTCCACATGCATCGCCCTGAACAAAAAAACGGGTGGACGGTGGAGCTGCAATGAATGTAAGCATCTCGATAAAACAATGTCAATTCAGAACAAGAGGCTGTTTATATAATGAGCATGCATGTGGTGTTGAGGAGAATACTAAGCAACGGTGATGACAGACAGCCTGACAGGCCGGCACAGACCCTGCCAATCAAAAGACCAGGGGAGAGGCCAGGACAGTTTCTATCACTGTCAATGCCCCCTGTTTGCCTCTGTCCCGGCCTTCCTCTCGCATGTCTCCCTTTTTTTCTCTCACTGCCTTCTCTGACACTTACATCCTCTCTTGTTGTTCTGTCTTGGAATTCAAAGCAGCCCATCTTTAGATGTTGTAAACAGAGACAGCTCAGTGATACCTTGTTTGGCCTTCCTGTGGAAAATAGCTTGATCAAAAGTGACTGCCGCTGGACATTAAATTAGATTTTAATAATTATTCACGTTGGTTTCTTTCTTGTTTGTTTCAAAAAAAGTTGGGTACATGCTCTAATGGTCTATTTTTTTCTTCCTCTAATGAGTTTTGTAATTAACACCGTCAGCGAGTGAGCAGGTGAGAATTTCAGGCTCAGAATAGAGGTGGCAGGTCTTGCAAAATTCACTTGCTCTTCAGCGCTCAAACTTGTTTTCTTGAGATGTTACGAAATATGTTCTATAAACTAATGTCTGCATATTTGGAGTCTCAGCAAAATAAACAAATAAAATTAGAGCAACTAAACTGTTATTCAAATTATTATTATTATTTTGGTTTTGTTTTTTTGTCAAGGTTATCCCTTCCATGTGTCAGCGTGATGGCGGGAGAATAGCATCCCACCATCCCTTATATCTCCGGCGTTATCGATGAGAAGGTTTCTTCAGCCGTCATCTGTACAAAAGTGAAACCGAAACCTTCACTTTTGTACAGATGACGGCTGAAGAAACCTTCTCATCGATGGACCACTCCTGTACGACTGAGAGCTTACACAGACGTATCTCCGGCGTTAGACTAATGTGATGGAGCAGAGCCATGCAGAGTGAACAGAGCACAGCTATATTTAGGACACTTTGGCGACAGTGACCATGGCACTTAGGTCCTCTACACAGCCCCTCCGACCATTCACTTTTTTTCCATCCTCCGGAGATACGCCAGCTTCCCGCTATCTTTTCAAATTAATGTCACATTTTCATGAGAAACATTCTTGTCACTTTATTAATGGCTCATTAAACACTGCACTATATTTCTTTAAATCACTGATTGAACATTGTAAAATACCAAATGCCCTTTGGTTAGCGTCAATCAAAACAGATTCTTTTAATAAAGTTGAGCGGTTTAATACAGCTTTTGGATAGGTAATCATCATAAAGTACAACTTGTCATAATGTTGTTATGGGTGTCTGTATGGACATGTTATTCAGTGGCTAATGTCGAACACAAGGTGAATTTGTAGCTTTCCTCGCTTTGCTCTTCTGAGTCGGAAATATGCATATTAGGTCAAATGGCATATTAGTTCCAAGATGCACCTTGCTCCATATTGACAGCTTAGAAATCAAACGTATGAGCACAACTGTCAATCGTAGTTTTAAATCCACAGCATGTAATCTGCTTTGTTTGATATTTAACTTGATACTTAATGACAAAATGGGAATACAGCTGTATGAAAAAAAAACTATTCAGGATTTGCCAAATCCTGCTTGGGAAGTGATTTTGGTGCAGTTCACTGGAATTGGTCAACATTTTACTTGGAAGTCAAAATATTGCATGACTAATATCTATAGTCACCACTGTGAATGCAATTCATTTCATTTTACGTCAGAATCACGGGTGATTTTTCACATTGACCTCCAGGCTTTTTTTTAAGGTAAGGTCGCATTGCCCTACAGTGGAATGAATGTAGGGCTATATTTGAACGGCTTTACGCGTGTATTCTCTTTCAGTTGTGTCCTTCACGTGACTTGCTCCTCAGCATCTGCTAACCATTCCTCCAACCTCCTCCTGTGAAGGTCATCAGGTAGAATTGGAAAGTGCACTTTGGAGAGTCAAACAGATGCGGGGCAGATAGCACACTGTTTGTCTAATCTTGTATCAACGCAGTAACGAAGTACAAACAAAGTCCTCCCACAATCAGATCGGATGGAAACCTTTTTTTTCTTTAATCAGCACTCAAGGACTTGCCATATTTGCCCTTGGATAGCTTCACGTAATGGATTTAGACCACGACGAAAGTGTGCACACCCTTTTCTACCAAGGGTCTTCTTTTCATTAAGCAAATAAGTCTAGAAATTAGTGGCAATTTTCACAAGTTACCAAAGCCCCTGAGTGATTGTGTGCTTTAAGACCGATTGCCGCAGGAGCTGCAGCCTGGGCGCTTTGTGGGCAGAATAACGATGGCAGCGCATTGACTGAGGTCTTAAATTAAGAGTACTTATCTTAATTGAACATCTAAAAAAATGTTTTATTTACAACAAAGGGAAGGTACTGGAGAAATGAAGCAGCCCGCTCCGCACGAATGCCACCGCCTGCTTCTCTCACGCTCTCCTCTGCCGTGCTTGGTTAAGTTCCAGTCGCCGCAGTATACATATCTGATGAGCGACCGCCACTTTAAATCGGCCACTCGGAAATGTGAAGGTCAATATATCATTATGGATGTGGTTCAAAGGTCATGCGTTCTCATCATCCATCACGTGTTGGGTGGAATCACAAGGGTTTCCGTTGTTTTAGTACTTCCGCGAGATCCGCTTGTTCTCATGATAATTTTGGCAAATTTGTACAATATGCATTGTCCTCTAAATAGTATAAAAACCAAAGGTTGTCTTTGTGGTGTGACCGAAAAATGCTTTCAGGAATTTGATACCCTGAAGTTATTTCTGTTGTAAAATAGCATTTTCATCATAATACAGGATAGTAACTTGTGATGCAATTTCATAGGAGGGAAAGCAGAATCTGCTTAGTCATTTTTGTTCTCTTTTGATTATGATCTGTCTGAAAATGTCAGAATTTCCTACCAGTTTTCGGGGTCAAGCCCAGCATACCTCCCAATGAGGATAAACATGGCTCCTGTCACGGTTTGCAAGGTGGTGATGGCGGGTGCGGATCCCAAAAAAGCAGGCAGGAGGGTGCAGGCGGTTGTGTTTGATGAATTGTATGAAAATAAGGTAAACAGGAAGAAAATCTATAACATCAAAATCTTCTGAACAGAAAAAAAAGTTTCAAAAGAAAACCAAGATTAAAAGTCCGCCAAGTTTAAACAAACACATGCACCGCACACAATGCATACAATTGCATACAACATCATACAATGCGTTCAACGATTGCCCGACACCGAATGGTCCGAAGTCCTTTTAAGTATCACTGATTGTAACGACCAGCACCTGTGCAGGTGCAGGCGGGGCCGACAGCGCCACCCGTTGGTCGCCAACCAGATCATGACAGCTCCAAAATGTGAGTTTTGCCAAAAGCCTCAAAACAATGACAGAACATCTACTTTAAAATATACTTCATCACGAGGCACATTTGTTTTCCATTTACTGTAGTTTGTTTTATATTCATCATCCAAAGGAGTTTACCATCTCAAAACATCACCGTCGTAAACCATTGACCATCTCTATATGATATGCCATTCTAACGCCCTTCTGAATACTTCATAAGGCGTCTGTGTTTGCATGTGATTGCACTGAACATGGAAGGCGGTAGACCTCACAAACTTGATTACAATGATGACTTTTCTCGCGGAATTATCAGTCGCATTGTTGTAAAAGTCACACTGACCATCTCCGCGCCTTTGTGATTACGCTAATCCCGGCTAACTAAATGTCACTTTTGGCCTCTGGGCACATCTCTTTAGCTCATAGCCGCTGACCCTGTTGATATTGATACGCTTGTAGATGTGACCCCGAGAACAAGAATCGTTGCTCAGGACCATTATGTGCTAATGTGATTTTTGAGAAAGAACGCCTGGAGGTAGTATTTAGCCTGCAGGACTGTGGGGGGGGGGGGGGGGGGGGTTCAGGCTTCCAGAATTGATTGTGATTTTCAGCAATTACATTGTATTCTTTGTGAAAAAATGCAGAGCTTATTGGATTTTGCAATTATGTATCTGACTAGGTATGGTTGTGCTTTCTAATAGACCAAGACACAAGACCCAAGCTGATATTTGTCACTTTTTGTAATTGTTTTTTTTAATGCTTCTATGTTAAAAAAATGAGAAAGAGATGACAAAAATACACTTTTATTGATGTGTTTGTGAGATTTTGTTATGGTACAATGAAAGTAAGATTGGACTTTTTGGCCAGAATTCTCACTGTTGTGTTTTGTACAAACAAAAAGCCGCTTCTTTTTAACCATTTCAGGGACAATGTTTACTATTGTGTATATAGTTGTCTTCAGGCAGTAGGCGGGGTACATCAAGAAACAGTTGCCAGCCAATCCGGGCACACAGAAATGAACAGCCAGTCGGGCTCAGGGACAATTGGAAGTGTTCAATTAGACTGCCATGCATTCTTTGGAATGTGCGAGGAAACCGGAATACCAGGAGGGAACCCACACTGGTACAAGAAGAACATGCAGCTACTCACACGAAGTCCAGAGTGGGAATCTAACCTGGTATCTCTGCACTTTGAGCTTGATGAGCGAACCACTTGAACACAAAACCAATCTTGTAGAAAACTAAACATGAGAAGAAAAGTCCACTGCTTACAACTCTTTGCTAGCTGACGCGAACTGGTGCTCAACGTATTTTTACTCTCCACTCTTGGTAAACCCACATTTCACGCATGGTAGTTAAAAAAAATGTACTCAGAGTCCTCACGGGTCCTGGAAAATGTTGAAAATTGATTCCCAGCTGTGCCAGAGACAATGTGTATGCTAATTTGGTTGCATTGATGAAATCTGGTTACATGTACCAAATATATGGTACCGTTCGAGGAAAAATGTGTTAAAATTTAATAGTATATGCTTTGATTAGCTTGACTTGTACAGGAACAGTTAAAAACATGCTAGAAAAGTGTTGGGAAGTCCTCAAAATTCATTTAAGTTGGAACACTGTTAACTTGAACTAATGTATTGCCAGTGAGTGACTAGTTTCAAATTTATGATCTTGGAACAAATTCCCATTTTCATTATATTGCTGGGTGATGGCGGGTGGACTCATTTGTGAAACGGTGTGTTCCATCGCTTTTCCGCATCACCTCAAGCAAACAAAAGCATTCCATTACAGATTGTGAAGATCAGTCATTTGGCCATTATTCCAGCGTGTTTACTTACTGCATATGCACGGCTAAGATGGCATGTATTTGTTTGAGCTATCATATTTGCAAGACAACATTTGTTTGTTTATTTGTGTTTCCGTATGCGTGTGCACACGTGCGTGTGGCGTCTCTGCTCTCTCCAGTCATATGTGCCATCTGCTACCTCTGCAGGTGGCACCACCCAGGGCTGATGTTGTTGATGCATCCTCACACCTTGCTTCATCACCTGTCCCACGATTTTACCTCACAACACAGTGACTAATGAACCCAGCGGATGCACCATTTTTGTTCCTTTTTTTTTCTGGGTGTACGTGTGAGAAGAAGGAAAACGTGTGTAAATATCTGGGAGCAGTGTGCAGTCGCTTGAATGGCTCATTTATCACAAGGCTTGTCATTATTTATTGTTCATCGCAACACAGATCATAACCTCTCAATGTCCTAAGTGCAGCATTATTGGTGATGTCCTCTCTTCCTTTGTCTCCTCTTTAGTCTACATCACACAGAACAATTAGAAGTGCCGCTAGCCAATGTTGCC
The DNA here is from genome assembly GCF_051943395.1 of Hippocampus bargibanti. NCBI lineage: Eukaryota > Metazoa > Chordata > Actinopteri > Syngnathiformes > Syngnathidae > Hippocampus > Hippocampus bargibanti. Next base: position 17,641,946 of record NC_142740.1, on the reverse strand, counting down.
TTTTATCTCCAGAGCTATGTGAAGGCCAGCCCTCCACAGGGAGCGATCATATATAATGGATGGCTTCACTGTCACTACCATTTAGCCTTGAGAGCCAGAGTTCCACATCACAGATCAATGGTGGACGCAGTATGTGTGCTGTCAGTCAAATCGCTGGCCCTCCTGCCCTCCGTGTGCCCCGTGGACCGACGGCTGACTCGACCGACTTTTTCGGCCATTAGGGGTTGTTAATAAGTGAGGCCTTCAGCGGCCCACAGACGAATGAAAAACATCTCCACCTTCTCCCAAATGTGGCATTGCACCTCTTTCATGACTGCCTTTATCTCTTTTGGTGCTGTCAACTTTTTTTTTCCGAACCTTCATTGAAATAGTTTTTTCATAATGTTGTCCATTTTGACTTGTCCTTATTTAGCGATTATTCCTTCAAACTTTCAGATGACTCAAAGGCACCTTGACAGAAATAGTTCCACTTTTCTCCTCTGGCTTTTATTTCTAATTCGTGACCTTCCAGTATTATAGTCCCCAGCTGCTTGCATATTCGCCACGGAAAGGACTTGTGAAAAGCTCGGAGGGCCACTTTTAACTTCAGCAGGATTTAAATTCCACCTTAAAGACGTTCCGTAGCTACTTAGGGCTACTAATACTGGGAAGTGCGAGACTAATAAAGGCAAATCCAATCCAATCCAAGTTTTGCCAAACCTCTTCTAATTAACCTCAAACAAGGCTAATATTAATGTTGTGGAAAAGCTTCCTTTTTGTGATGAGAAGTTTCATTGTGTGTGGGTGTGTCGGGGAGGGGGACTGAAAAGCTACTGTCAGGCTTAAATACAATTGAGAGTTGAATATACATGCTCTCTCCTTGTCTCGCTCTACATCCCTCTCTCTGTTTGTCCTCTTCCTCGCTGTCATTCACATCATAACTATTTCTCGCATGCCAGTCCGCCTATTAATCTCTGTCTGTGACAAATGGCGGGCTCTTCTCTTATTGTTTGCTTGACTTCAAGTGAATATTTCCAATCTTTTGTCAGCGCCGACTTCCTCTTCAGGTTGTTGCGGCTAATTAATGCTGCAGATACAAGTAGGACACCCAGTATTTTCGAGTAATCGAGCTTTTGTGCTCGTCTCCTCGCCGGTGCTGTAGGAGAAGCGGGTAAATGATTTATTTAAAGTTATAGCATCTCCTGCAAGCCTCCTGAAAATATTTGTTGTGTATCTGCCAACTCCCTTTATAGCTGCTTGTGCTGCTTTCAGCACTTTGCTACCTTCATGCCGCCTCGTCCTCTTACCAATCCAACTTACACTGCACATAATGCGAATTGTCTTATCACACCGGCAAATCCTCCTCTGATTAATATGAGGTGCATGTTATGCCTAAGGATGCAGGGAGGGATGGAAACATGGGAGGAAGGCTATAATAATTACTTCTAAGTACCCCCACCCCCTGCCATCACTACTCCTCGCTTTGCCCTGCTCGCCCTACCAGCCCAACCCTGCCTATTGAGTTACATATCTGCAATGTCTAAGTAATTTATAATGGGCATTCACCGTGGCAGTGCAGAAATTGTATTTGCGATGGTGAACTAATATGATCATGAGGGTTTTAACCTGTTTTTTTTTTCGTTTGCTCTGAAATTACATCTGTTCCTACGAGAGCTCTCTTTCCATGTCCCTCCTCTCTCTCTCTTGTCATGATCTGATTAGACTGTAGTGTCTGGGCCTTCTTCCTGTATGACACACACTCACACATCAAATCAAGCAAGCACCTCATTCTGGTTGTTCCATGACACATCTGCCATTGCTCATCTTCCGTTCACTCAATTGGAGCTTTTAAACATTTTACAGTGGCACAGTGGGTGAGTTTTCATCCGTGAAATCAACTCATCAGCAATATTTTACAGCCTCACCAAGAGACCTGTTTTTCAAATTAAGGGACCTTTGAAAAACCACTCCCAGGACAAGCCATAGTCTGATTACTGAATTTCGGTTGCTGGTTCATTTATATAGTGTTGAAGGTATTAATTTTAATTTTTTGAATCAGGTTTCCAATTCAGGAACTGATAAAAATAAATAAACATGTACTTTTGCCATTCTGTCTTTAAAATGACATAACCAGGGTTTGATTACCCTAAGAATATGGGTACTTTGCATATATACAGCTGTATATGCATTTAGACTGTATTTTTATACTTTGCACTATGTATAGTTCTTTTGCGAAACGTTTATTGTGCAGTTCTTTTGTGATTTTTTTTTTGTGTAGTTGTACATTTTGTTCATAGTATTCTTTGTTTTATCTTTTGACCCCCCGCCCCCCTCTCCCACCCAACCCCTTTCAATTTTGCTGCTGTACATTTCCCCATTGTGGGACTATTAAAGGATTTTATATTAAACGAAACGCTCCTAGTCCCAATGGGTTTTATATCTATGTGTCTCAGATGTAATAATAAATTAAGAAACAATAGTATATTTTTCCGCAGTGGATATAAAATGAATAGCAATCTATTTTGTTGCATTGTCTGTCTACATAAGTTGCCAAACCATTTGTGTACATCTATTGTTTTAACAGGTCTAACTACTGCAATTTTGATAATTTTGATTTGGCATTGCTTTTTAAACAATAAAATATTGCATATTTTTGTACATTGGCTTGATTACATTTATATGTAAATCTCTCATGTTTAGACTTAATTGACAATTGCCATTTCATAGCTTGAAACAAGCAGTTTGACTCTGAAACCAAACTCATTGTTGGGCCGGGTGACATGGACAAAATGTTATGTCTCAATATTCCTGACAGATAACACAATAGCAATATGAAAATAATATTACTTTTTTGTTGACAAATAAGATGTGTTTTTTTTTATTAATATTATTTTTGGAAATAGCAAATGCAACCGTGATCAGCATTAACAAAGTCAGCAACAAACCATAAATTATATTTACAATTTACTGCTACTGTGTTAAACCATCTCATGCAACAACAAGGGTGTTTCTTTGCGTGCGTGTTTTATCGAGGAACAACTTTTTATGTGCACAGTACCGTATTTAATCCATACTTCTTCCTTGGTTGCCCTGGAGATGTATATAATTGTAATATTTCGAGTCCTTGGTTGCGCTATAGCCAGATGACACCCAACTACAGTTAAAAGAAGCTTTGGAGATTATATATATATATATATATATATATATATATATATATATATATATATATATATATATATATATATATATATATATATATATATATATGTGCATTGTGTCCCGGCAAACGTCCTCTTAGTCTCCTCCACCTCTGCCTGAGCACAGAAGCCCAGCCCCGCCGGTTCCAGAGTCATGTTGGAAAATCTGTGCCGTCGTCAGGAAACATATTTATTTCCTTTCTGCCCGCCTGCCTGCCAATCCCCACGGAGCTGTTTAGTGTGAAGGCAGAGATTTGACAGGGTTGAGGCCAGAAGCTGGGGTTGTTTGTGCACATTTATGTTGTAGAATCAATGTGCTCGGTGTAAAAATGCAGCTGGCTTGGGTGCATGTGCACACGTGTGTCTGTCTCAGTGCGGCAGGGCCGGTTGGTGGCAGGTCTGGTGGCTCTGAGGGTGCGGAGTAAAACAAAAAAAAAGGAGGTGGTGACGGGTGACGGGCTGAACGCTCGCCCTTGGGCTCCCCAAACGCTTCGCTGCTGAATTGAGGCGGAGGGTGTTCGACGCGTGGGTGTGTTTGAGAAGCAAGGGAAGAGAGTGTGTATCTCTAAACGCTTGGATTCTGCTGATTTAGCAGCCTTGCGCTCAACTCCCTCCCCCCCCTGCTCTTTATGGCAGCAGAGCACGCAGGTCACCTTCTCACTTGCTGAATTTAATACTCGGCTGGAAAAGAGGCAGTGGGGAAAAAGGACTAGTGGACTATCAGGAAGAAAGAAGGAGGGATATAATTGTCTCTCCTTGAGTGGATTTTTTGGATCATTTAAGAGAGTGATTTTTGGGATACCGGAATCCTGCTGAGTGGAGCTCAGGAGTGCAGAAAGCACACAGATTCTCACATAACCATTCAAGGCTCTTCTGGTTGATTAGTAGTCGGGTCACCTTTCTCCAGCTGTGAGTGGGCTTCATTTAGATGGTTGCGATAAAAGAAGCACTATAGCAAACACGATAGCTGCAGGCATGCAGCAGATAGCAGCGGTGGCCCGACATACTACTCCTCACAATAGCCTTTCGACTACCTGACAACCATCAGTATCTTATTGTACTCCGCCGACCGCATGAAATACATTTGATTCACTTCCGAGCTGATAATCGTTGGTTCTTATCCAGTGGTGAACACATGCCGCAGTAGCACGGTAAGCTACTGTCCCTGGTAACAGCCAATAGGTTTCGTCTCCTCTGTGGGCATTCTCTTCCTCGCTTTATGAGATGAATTATTTTGCATATGCACGCCTCCTCCTGGCTGAAGCAGATTTATGGCGTCTACTGCTGTGAATGATGTTAAGGGTCAGCATTTTCTTTCTCCAGCTGACTTTAATGCGGCATAAGCTAGAAGGTGTGTATTTGCGAAGCTTGAATCTGTTCATGTAAGTTTCATGCTGTTAATGAAACATTATTTGGAAATGTCAAAATAAACCCTCAGATGCTGTTGATGCCTTGTGGATGAAGTCAAGGGCAAATGCTGTTTTTAGTACACATGCTGTGCTTTTCTCAGTGTTGTCTCCTTTACTTATACACAAATGTTAACTTTAAAAATGGGTTTATGACAACTGTTTCTATCTATCTATCTATCTATCTATCTATCTATCTATCTATCTATCTATCTATCTATCTATCTATCTATCTATCTATCTATCTATCTATCTGTCTGTCTGTCTGTCTGTCTGTCTGTCCTTCCGTCAGTCCGTCTTTCCATCCGTCCGCCCTTCCGTCCGTCTGTCTTTCTGTCCGTCCGCCCGCCCGCCATTGGGTCGACCTGCCTGTCTGTCTCTCTGTCTATGTATCCACCTACCTATCTAACTACAGTAAAGTCTCGTTATATTGATATTCTCGGGAGTCCGAAAAAATATCGATATAACCGGGACTATCGATATATCCGACCCTGCGCGCATGTAATTTTCTCCTTGTGTTCATAGAAATAGTATCGTAATAAGCGGCACTATCGATATAACAAGACTTTACTGTACCTACCTACCCACCTACCCAAACCCACAGAGTCACATGTGTCACTTTTTGACCAATGACTGATTCTTGAGTGTGTCTGACGTTGGATTGTTCCTATTTGATTACATCAGAGGATGAGTCAGACAAGACCCCCTTTCTGGGAAAACAAATTAATGTGAGTCAGATTAAGTGATTTCCAGATGCTGCAAAGAGAAGTCACCAAATTATATGTACTTTTGTTCCTTCTTCCAGGAACACAGCATGAAATTGACAGCTTCACACCTAGTCATTGTGTTTCCATGTGGACAGACAATTTATTTAAAAAAAATGTTTTGAGAAGGCTACGAGATTCTGTGTGAATTTTTAGTACTGCAACACAGCTCAGTAGCAGTTTTGATTTTGCCATGTGTGTTATTAGAATTCTCCACGCCTGTAGACATAATTAATTTTGTTCTGTAAGTTGATGTCATAAGCGTTCCTGTTGGCGTTTGGCTGAAACTAAAAGCAGGCGATTGAAAGGGTGACAGTTGAGTTTATGTTTTTGCCTTCCATCAACCAATAATCTGGATACGCCTCACGCTTGCTAACAGCGGAGGGTTGGATGAGGAAATGCGTTGCGGCACTTTAAAAAAGCGATTCTCCATCATGCTGCATGTACTCTAAAACTGAGGAATTTAAATGACATATTTTGCCATGTACACTGACTTGCAAGCTGTTGCCGCACAGGAGGGGTGCAGACTTTGCCCTTAACAGGGGATATATAAGTTTGTCACCCTTGTGGAGTGTGCGCCTTCGTTGGGGGTAAAGCCGTTCTCTTCACTGGGCTGGCAGAATGCCTCCTGTTCAATCTCAACTCTGTCAAACTCACTTACTGTTCACAACTAACGACAGATGTCTTGGTCACACAATCTGCACCTAAGGTTGTTGTTTGTGCCCTTATGTATGACACACACACGCGCGCGCACACGTACACACACACACGCACACACACACACACACGTGCACAGCAGTGTTAGTCGTCTGTCAGTCAACGTCAGAAGCTGGTCCCTTTATTGCAGCAGGCAATAAGTGAGTGGAGGGGTGTGAAAAGAGGAAAATGTTGATGGAGTCAAAGACATAGGAGAAAACAAGTCTTCAAGGAAAAAAAGGGTGCCAAGAGCAGATGTTCATTTTCATTTGATTCAAAATATAGCACCGATGGCACAATGAATAGGTTCTTATACCTGTTTTGTCATTAACTGTGCTTTGATATATGATGTTTGACCTCTGTGTTAAAGCCATCAGAGTACTAAGCACAGGCGGGCATGGGCAAGCACAATGGACAGCCTAGTACAGATCACCTTTAAAATTGTGCATCAAATCAAAAAAAAGATTGTGTAATATTTACAGAACATCCATTTTCCAGACCATTGTATCCTCATTGTAGGGGGTGCTGGAGCCTAACCCAGCCGTCTTTGTGCACTAGGCCTGGGACACCCTGAATTGGTTGCTATAGACAAACAACCAGTCACACTCACACCGAAGTACAATTTTTAGCATTCGATCAGCCTGCCATGCCCGTTTTTGGAATGTGGGACAAAACCGGAGGACCAGCAGAAGACCCACACGGGCCCGGGGAGAACATGCAAAATCCACACAGGGAGGCCGGACCGAGTCTTGAACTCACAACCTCTGTACTGTGAAGTCGGCGTGCTAACCACTTGAATATCGGGTTGCCTTACTCGACTTTTAGTTGATATAAAAATCTACACGCCATGTTCTCTGGTGGTCGACTGGTTGACGCCTTTAATTTACAGTGCAGAGTTTGTGGGTTCCCGGCTCTGGTCTTCTGTGGGGACTTAGCATGTTCTCCTTGTGCCTGTGTGGGTTTTCTCTGGGTACTCTGGTTTCCTCCCAAATTGTAAAAACATGCATGGCAGGCAAGTTGTCTTTTTTTTTCTTACCCAGTATTTGTCCTCCTAACTGTTTGTAGTTGTTTACTGTGTTAATGTTTCGGTCTTCATAAAAATTATGAATTCTCCACTTTATTAAACAGTGTGCAATGGGGTTGCAAGTGAAACATACTGCATCTTCATATTTGTATATTAAAGCTGCTCACTTTTTTCTTGTTGAGCCAACATTACGCCCTTAACTAGCTTTCTAACGTGTTAAGAACAGTTGAAAACCATTGTTCTATTGAATAACAGGAACAAGCAATGGGAAATGATTGCCTTGCTCTTAACTGTACCTCTTAACTACATGGTTAGGAATGATCAAAATTATTCTGACATCAACCTCTGGGCGTTGAGCTGACATCCCTGTGTGGTCTAAACACGCTGTCATAGAAACACAAGTTCACAACATTCAGACAGAACCTCCCATCCAGTTCAGATTTACTATCTCATTAGTTGACAATGTATATTTTCTCAAATGTTGTTTTCCATTATTTACAGTTTTTAATCTAGCGTAATTAGCAATGTGTCACGTGTCATGTGTGTTTTTTTTTTTTTTTTTTCAGAAATGTTCGGAGGGCATGCATCCCTTAAAGGACAACCAACACCATTTTTTTGTTTCCTAACTGATATCAGAAAAACGTTTGATAGCATCTAAAATACCCAAAACACGCAGGCTGATATTTTGAGTCAAACGCAAAACACCCAAAAAACGAATTAAAGTTGCCCAAAACTGCCACTAATGAGCTCAAACCTGGAGGGATTCAGAAAGTCCCGCCCCCAGTTTATGACATCACGTCAGGAAACTCCTTCACAAACTGCCTTGCTCTAGAATCAAAACAATGGCTTCAGAGAGTTCAGGTTCGGAAAAACAATCTTTCTTGTTAGTCATCCAGTTCTGAATATTATTCAAATAGTTCTGAAGAGGAAAGCATAAGTGTTTGCCATCGATTAAAGAAGTCCTTCCATATCAATTCGAGCCGTAAGCGACGAAACTGGTGAAGGACACGACATATGAAGCATATATGAAGCTCCGTGAATAAGCAATATAGCAACAATTGGGTAATACGTGGCATATAAGGACATGAATAACAAATACTAAGCTACAAGATTTCAACATCAATGCAGTTTGTTTACTGGTTGTGAATGCAAAACATTGTTTAAATTTCAAGATGAAGAGTTACGAACTTACGTATGAATGGCATCGGCTATCCATTGCTAACTCCGGTTAGCTCCTCGTTCCAGCAGCTGAATGTTTGTCTGCAGGGTTTGCTCCACTATTATGACAATTGCTCTCTTCCACCACTGGAAGCAACTTTATACCCATTGTCAGGCTGATGGGATGACAGTGGTTATCCAAGTGGGGATTCGCGCACTCTGGGGATCTCGTCGGCTGGTGCTATCCTGTTCTGCTCCGTTGGAAATGCTACATGGTTTGTCCGCTGGGAATTTGTGTAAACTTACACCTTCTTTATGCGTGTTACCGCAATTGGCTGCCACATGATTCACCATTGCGTTATTTATGTAGTTTTCCTTCTAATTTCGCGATCAACACGGTGTTTTCAGATAAAACAAAGTGCCCAAAATGCATTCTGTGTCGCTTTCTCGGTCAGGGGCGTTCCCTCCGTGACGTCACTTAGGGCTTCGTCATCAACTCGAAAACAAGACTTCATGAATATTCATCACAAGTCTTCAAACGTAAAATATTGCTATATGCTGTGGAATATTTGTAAAATGCGCTAAATAGAAGTCGTGTGAAGTGATTTTACAAATTATGGACGCAACTTGTCCGGGGGTGTCGGTTGTCCTTTAAGTTTATGATTTTTACAGGCAAATTTGATTTGACATTTATTGGATAGAAACTTAGTCCACGTTCAAAACCAAAGAGATGACTTTTTGTCCAATTGAACATTTTCAGGAGGTATGTTTGTGGTTTGTTGTCTTGTTGGTGTCACATCCTCATCATTCTCTCTCTCGCACCTCCAGTTTCCACTCTACTTCCAAATGTTCTTTTTGATATACTGCCTTTTCTGAATTGCTAAATACCTAAGTCTATGCATGCAATTATGATTAGATGGGTTTACGTTTGTTTGTTTGTTTCAATGAGCACGAAATATATTGATGGATTAGGTCAAATTGAATGCATACATGAATAAAATTACTGCAGCTATCTATTTTCCATAACCAGGAGTTGAGAGAAGAAAGTTTGGTGTGCGTTATTAGATTCTGCGACAGACATGTAGAGATGAACAGATTGCGGTCAATTCCGGTTAAGCAAAAATCGTTTCCGTGTATTAGCATGTCAATTAACCCCAATGGCCCAAAAAAATCCAACATTCTTTTTAACAAAAAGATTAATCATCGAATCGACTCGCTGCTGTCTACTGGGATTGTAACTCTGTCCATACATTCTGGAACACTGAAATGAGATGAAATACTGCTGCAGACACACAGTTGTAAATCTGTGAAATAAATGGAGACATCGTGTGCAATAATATATGAAATCAGAGGGTGCCAATTAATGTTGCAAATTAGGCCGCATTAAAAACTAAAATGTTTGCGGAGGGCCTAGCCAAAGAGTCAACTGTGCTTTGTTCTGCTGAAAATTTGAATATATTCAAAATGAATTTTCTTTTGTTTCAATGAAATGCCACCTGTGGATTTGGTATGTGATGTTGTCATAATTAAGAAATACAAGCTTTATACAAAATAAGATGCAGCCATTCCAATTTATTGTATTTGTTCCGTCAGTCATTGTTAAATGTCTAGATACTGTACATGGAAAGTATAAGATTAATGACACTGACGTATAGTGACTGTGATACAGTGATAACTTACCAATTACAAAATCATCTTGGCTTTCTTCACCTTTACAAAAAAAAAGACTGTTGCTAAGATTTGGAAATTCAGATGCTAAAGCGGTCAGGAAAGTCATGCATTTTCCAACACTGTAGACACAAGTTGAATCTCTTGCTTGGTAGCTAGCCCATACGAGCTAGCTTGTACAGTATGAAAGCACAAAAATATTCAGCTTCTACAGCCACAACGGGGCACAAACCAGTGTCTTATTGTGCCGGTCCCAAGCCCGGATAAATACAGAGGATTGTGTCAGGAAGGGCATCCGACGTAAAATATTTTGGCAAAACAAATATGCGAATCAAACCTCTGAATCCCATACCGGATCAGTCGAGGCCCGGGTTAACAACAGCCGCCATTGGTACAGTTGACCTCCAGGGTGCCAATGGAAAATTGACTACTGTTGGTCGAAGAAGGAGAGGAGGGATGTGTGCCCGGAGGAAAAGAGGTAAATGGAACGCCAAGAGTATAGAACTAAGAGTAGGAACTTTGAATGTAGGAACAATGGCAGGTAAAGGTAGAGAGCTGGTTGACATGATGCAGAGAAGGAAGGTAGACATACTGTGTGTCCAGGAGACCAGGTGGAAAGGGAGCAAGGCTAGAAGCTTAGGGTCTGGGTTTAAGTTGTTCTATCATGGTGAAGACAGAAAGAGAAATGGAGTTGGGGTTATCTTAAAAGAGGAGTTTGTTAGATGTGTCTTAGAAGTAAAAATAGTATCAGATAGAATGATAAGTCTGAAGCTAGAAATTGAAGGCGTGATGTTCAATGTTGTTTGTGGGTATGCCCCACAAGTAGGATGTGAGCTGGCGGAGAAGAAGAAATTTTGGTTGGACTTTGATGAAGTCTTACAGAACATCCCGAGAAGTGAGAGGGTTTTAATTGGTGGAGACTTCAATGGACATGTTGGCGCAGGAAACAAAGATGATGAGGAGGTGATGGGCAGGTTTGGACTCCAGATGAGGAACGCTGAAGGACAGATGGTGGTTGACTTTGCTAAGAGTATGGAAATGGCTATTGTGAATACTTTCTTTCAGAAGAGACAGGAACATAGGGTGACCTATAAGAGTGGAGGCAGAAGTACACAGGTAGACGACATTTTGTGTCAACGGCGCCATCTAAAGTAAATCAGTGACTGCAAAGTAGTGGTTGGTGAGAGTATAGCCCAGACAGCATAGGTTGGTGGTGTGTAGGATGAGTCTGGCAGTGAGGAAGATGAAGAAACCAAAGGCCGAAGTGAGGACAAAATGGTGGAAGTTGAAAAAGGAAGAGTGTTGCATGAAATTTAGGAGGGAGGTAAGACAAGCACTCGGTAGGCAAGAGGTGCTTCCAGATGACTGGCAAACTACAGTGAACATAATCAGAGACACAGGTCGGAAAGTACTTGGTGTATCAAGTGGAAGAAAGGTAGATAAGGAGACTTGGTGGTGGAATGGGGAGGTGCAGGAGTGTATAAAGAGAAAGAGGTTAGCAAAGAAGAAGTGGGACACTGAGAGGACGGACGAGAGTAGACAGCAGTACAAGGAGATGCAGCGCACGGTTAAAGTAAAGGTGGCAAAGGCCAAACAAGAGGCCTATGATGATTTGTATGCTCGGCTGGACAGCAAGGAAGGTGAGACTGATCTTTACAGGCTTGTGAGCAGCAGTATGGCTTCATACCAAACGACAGATGCAGCGTTTGCTTTAAGAATGCTGATAGAGAAGTACAGAGAAGGTCAGAAGGAATTGCATTGTGTCTTTGTAGATCTGGAGGAAGCATATGACAGAGTGCCCAGAGAAGAGCTGTGGTATTGCATGAGGAAGTCTGGAGTGGCAGAAAAGTATGTCAGAGCGGTGCAAGACATGTATCCTGATTGTAAGACAGTTGTGAGGTGTGCTGTCGGTGTGACTGAGGAATTCAAGGTGGAGGTGGGACTCCACCTGGGGTCAGTTCTGAACCCCTTCTTATTTGCTATGGTGATGGATAGGCTGACAGACGATGTTAGACAAGAATCTCCTTGGACCATGATGTTTGCAGATGACATTGTGATCTGTAGCGAGAACAGGGAACAGGTGGCGGAGACACTAGAGATGTGGAGATATGCCCTGGAAAGGAGAGGAATGAAGATCAGTCGCAGCAATACGGAATATATGTGCGTGAATGAGAGGGATCCAAGTGCAAGAGTGATGCTACAGGGAGAAGAGATAAAGAAGGTGGAGGATTTTAAGTACTTGGGGTCAACTGTCCAGAGTAATGGAGAGTGTGGAAAAGAGGTGAAGAAGCGTGTCCAGACAGGCTGGAGCGGCTGGAGAAAAATGTCAGGCGTGATGTGTGATAGAAGGGTTTCAGCTCGGATAAAAGGAAAAGTGTATAAAACAGTGGTGAGACCAGCCATGATGTTTGGACTGGAGACAGTGCCACTGATGAAAAGACAGGGAGCATAGCTGGAGGTAGCAGAGCTGAAGATGTTGAGGTTTTCTTTGGGAGTAACCAGGTTGGATAGGATCAGGAATTAGAGGGACGACTCATATTAGAGGCTTTGGAGAGAAAGTCAGAGAGGCCAGACTGAGATGGTTTGGACATGTCCAGAAGAGAGAGAGTGACTATATCGGCAGAAGGATGCTGAGCCTTGAACTGCCAGGCAGGAGACGGAGAGGAAGACCGAAGAGGAGGTTTATGGATGTGGTCAAAGAGGACATGAAGGTAGCTGGTGTGAGAGAAGAGGATGCACAAAACCGGGATAGATAGAGGACATTGATTCGCTGTGGCGACCCCTAAGGGACAAGCCGAAAGTAAAAGAAGAAGACAGCCACATATTTTACTATAATGTAAAAAGTACAAAACATTATATTAGTGTAAAACGGTGGCAGACTAACTGAAGTGAAACATTTCCACAACATTTCTCATTTCTCTGTTCCAAAAAAAGTGAGGGTTGATCTTATGTGAATGTGTACACATCAGCAATATCATCCGGTATTGGTGCACCCCAAGTAAATTAGACTAATTTCAAAATGTCTGTTAACTAAGAATAATGTAAGCATTTCTGTCCACTAAGTAAAAAAATAAAAAGGCATCATTCAAACATTTCCATTAATTTTCAACAAATGTTACTACGTATATTCAGTCAGACTTCATTTCTTGATATTCTGAGAAAATTGGAGGAATATTTGACAGTTTAGCAACCTCCCACAACCTCATTCTAACTAGAAATAGGTGACATTCTTTTGTTTATTCACATTTTTTCTGGGTAGTACATTTGCCCACATGTCCAATTCTCTACAAGCCTTCTAAACAAGCTGAGTCAGCTTCACTCTTTCTACGCAACTCGACTTGTAGGGGGTTGACACACACACGCACACGCACACACAAACATACTCATACGCACACGCACGCGCACACACACACACACACACGCACACGCACACACACACACACACACACACACACACACACACACACACACACACACACACACACACACACACACACACACACACACACACACACATACGTACGTATATTTATACACTCACGTCTTGTTCTGTTGCCTTGCTTATCAAGAGTTTTGTTGTCCCTCACAATGCTTGGTAATTATATGTCCACCACTCTGCCTGCCTCTCTTACGAACAGCAAAAAGAAAAAAAATAGACCTGTCACTATTTGGCCACGTGTAAATTCAACAATGCTAAGCAGTAATGACGTGCTTTGTATCCACGAAATGCACCGCATTGACAGTGCAGACACTTAAAAGTAACGAACATACGGGTTATTTTTCCTTTTCCAAGCGTCCTCTGCCTCTGTTTTATTTGACGTTTACTTCCGACATACGAGCTGAAACTGAATAAGTACACATGCAAGACATTAGATGAGTCCTAACAATGATCGTTTTGTGTGTGAAAGTCAAAATCAGTTTGCCCGCTGAGCTGAAATTCTTACAAATACAAAATAATTAATTCCGTCTGGATTGAATACAATGAAACATCCTGTTTAGTTTGCCTTATGAGTAACATGGGGAGCTTGAGCATCACCAAGAAGAAAAATGATTCCCGCAAGCAAAATGAAGTCAAATGAACAAGGACATAAAATGAGAGCAAAGAACACAACAGAGAAGACACGAGAAGGGAAGCGTGCGAGTTTGTGGCCTTGTTAATCTCCATTTCTCTGATGTGGCAGTTCCATGGGAGAGCTGAGACCCGCCGACGGCCAGTCTCCTTCCAAGTCCCCTCAATCTTCATCTAGAAGAATTATGCATTCCCTTTATTCATTGTCCTGACATGCTTATCCCGTTTCAGGGACGTAGGGCTAGCTGGACTCCAGTGCTTCCCAACATAAATTGGACAGGAGGCAGGTCAGTCCTTCACCAGGCCAAGCGAACCTCTTTTACTCAAATGTGATTAAGATGCAGAAATAACTCCCCGTGTAATATCCCCTCATTAATATTAACAGCAGTCAAGGACAGTGCACGGGTGTCGGAGGTAAAATGTATGGAGGGAACAGAGGCTGTGCACTTAAGTAGCCGTGCCGTCCTGACTTCATTCCGCAGACGGAATGGTAGCACGTGGGTAGGGGAGAGGCGGGGGTTCATATTGAGTTGTCACGGACCAATGATCTATTTCTTTACCTGTCAAACCCTCAGCGAGTCTGAGCCAAGAGAGGATAGCAGTGCTCCTCACCTTTTGCCCTTTGCTTTTCCCCCAGTCCTCCTTTGTGCAAAAAAAAGGGGGGAAATGAGCCGGCTTTAAATGCACTCCTATCATATTATCCACGAATGCAGTCCTTTTACTCATTCTTTCTTTAACGGGTTAAAAATCTGAAAATGTCAGTACCCACAAAGACGGCGTGTCTTTGTGGGTACACAGTGTTGTTTTATTGAAATTCTTGCTGAACTCTGTTGAATGCATTATGATCTCCAGCTACTTTTGTCATTTTGGAAGAATAGAGAAAAGAAGAATTTTAATGATTTCTGAGTCACCGCATGACGACTAAATAGAGTCAAGAAAACGTATCCGTCTGTTCATTTTTGAAGCTATGAGTGCGTCTTCATATGATCCATAACATTGATGTATCTGCATCCCAGACAAATCTAGCAAGGTGTTAAACAGCTATAGTTCACAAACAATAGCTTGAGTCAGATACTCTCTATATCTCATTCCACAAAACAGAAGAAGGAAGGCACCTTGCTCTGTCCTGAATCAAAGAGAGAGAGAGAGTTATACCTGTCTCCTAGCTGCCCCAGAAATGACCCAAGAAAGACCCAAGAGGTAGCAAGGGAAGCAAGCGAAAGTTCTAACAAAGCAGTCGGACAATGATGTCGTTGGCTTCCGATTTCTGGGGCTTCCTAAATCGAGGACTGCTTGTGTCAGCCCGGCACTCGTCCGTGAAAGTCACCTCTTATCTTGCGTCACCCGCACTGTCCCGCAGCGTGCGTATTACATTGCCTAACTACTCTTCCAAACACCCTAGCCCCTCCATGAGGTGCCAGCTGTCAACTGGACACCAAGTAATAGATACAACACAAAACCAGCAACCTCTCTGATAGCCCATAGCTGTGAATTGCTTCAATTAACAACTCCGATTATTGTACCT
This sequence comes from Hippocampus bargibanti, assembly GCF_051943395.1. Classification (NCBI taxonomy): domain Eukaryota; kingdom Metazoa; phylum Chordata; class Actinopteri; order Syngnathiformes; family Syngnathidae; genus Hippocampus; species Hippocampus bargibanti. Next base: position 17,626,460 of record NC_142740.1, on the reverse strand, counting down.
CATATTTATAATGTTTCCAATGTCTTTATACATTATTAAATACAGCTTATCCACCACTCTCCAAACCCTTTTTTCTCACGTTTAATTGTATTAATGTTATTGTTTTTTTTTGCAATGGTAAAATGCCAAATGCAGCAGCCTGATTTCAATGGATACAAACAAAATGCTAAGTCTACAATTCTTTTTTAAATTTTGTGACTCTCCGGTGTAGGTGACATCAACAAAATAAGAATGAATGCCCCTTATTATCAAATGAAAATGGTTTTATATAAAGACAGTCAAACATGACCAGGTAAGATCAGCAACTCGGAAAGAAAATTGCCCATCATGTTGATTTCCTGGAAAAAGAATAGCCATAAGAGGATGTTATAAACTCCTCCAACTAAGTTTCAAAATGTGCAATTGGTTGTATACGAGACCTCAGATAGACAAATGCATTAAAGAGTAAACTGTCTTGCTATTTGACTCATTTTCCATATAATCATTATCCCTCTCGTGAATACTCCAATACTTTCCTGTGAATACAAGTTCAAAAGAGGAAGCCTAATTTGCAATAAAGCAGCACAAATATCCTCTCGAGGTACACAAACGCCGCAAAGAGAATTCAGTTTGCTGGAGGCTAGAGAGATATGCACTTTTTTTGTTTTGTTTTTTCTATTTTGTCAACATATCACGTCCGTGGTAGAAAATTGTCCATATCCCTGAACCGAAGTCCACTTCAGTGTGGACCGCTTTGAACACCACATATGATAACAGATTACAGTGTGCAACATTCCTTGGAGTAATATTTCACAGACAAAACACTGACATATTGCTTTGTTGTTGTTGTTGTCTCGAAGTGTTGCAGTGTTACCAGTCCTGAGATGTTTGTATTTCAAACTTCAAACAAGAACAATTTTATGGTCCTGATTTGTTTCACAGCCAGTATTTTTCCTTTGCTTCATGTCAGTGGCCTCAGTCCATCTGTCTTTGCCTCAAGGCTGCAAATATCTTTAATGATCACACTTTGGACAAGTGTGCACTTGCAGGCTGACTGATGCAACCGGACAATTTACTTGTCGTTACAATCGTGGGTATTTTTTGTCCTTTTGCTGTTCCCACCAGACAAAGACGATGCCAAATAAGTTGCACCGTTGAATGTGCGGCTAGCATACTTTCAGAATCAGAATCAGAATCAGAATCAGAATCATCTTTATTGCCAAGTATGTAGGACACACAAGGAATTTGTTTCCGGTAGAACACGCTGCACTAGTATCGTTGTCAAAAAAACTGCTAAGTGGCACTATACAGTTCCATTTTGTCTCCTGTTGAAAGAGTCCTGACTTTGTATCTTGGCCAAGAATGCCCATTGTCAATATTATAATATTATAATGACACTGAACAACACAGCTTTTCGTACTGTACTTAAGTTATATAGCTGTACTTATTTTTGAAAAACACCAAAACAGCTTTTGAGTAGAAGATAAAGATTAGGCATACAAACATTTACACACACACACACACACTTAAGCACACACACTGTCTTAGCAGTCCATCGAAGTTGAAGATGACGTAGCTTTCTTGTGTTGTGTGTTGGACAGTGGTTATTGTTGCTGGCGGCAGTGCCACTGTAGGTGACTATGAAGCCCGATTCTGGAGCCACAAATCTTGCCACATTCAGGACATGTGAGGCCCGGGCCAGGCTGCCGGGGCGGTACTGGAGCAGCACAAAGGTGTCTTTGCTGGTGCTGCACGATTCTCCTCTGGGTGCGTTTGTCTTCAAGTTTCGTGGCATAAGGAACGCCAGAATGGCCTGTTAGCTGCCGCAGACTCCAGATTGCTGGGTTGAAGGATGTCAGTGTGTGGAACACGATCCTGCCAGGGGATGCCAAGGATTCATTGGAGGCACCTGATGTGGAATGCATCAAGGCGTCTCACATGGTGCCAATAGATGGTCCAGGCTTCTGCGCCATATAGCACCGTGGACACACACACTGCTTGGTAGACTGCGACTTTTGTTGGATTTCTTAAGTGGTTGTTTTCGAACACACGAGTACGCAATCTGCCAAAAAGCTTTGGAGGCTTGATTGATGCGGGTCTGGACGTCGTCGTCAATTAGACAGGAGGGTGTTAGAATGCTGCCGAGGTAGCTGAATTGTTGGACAACCTTGAGGGGTGTGCCACTGAGGGTGACCACGGGGGGTGGAGAACTCTCTTTTGCCATGGCCTCCGTTTTGGTTACATTGATCACGAGACCGAGTGATCGGGAGATGGAGGACATGGTATCAAGGGCATGCTGCATGGCATACTGTAACTCGTAGATGCCGCTGATCAGGGTCTTGGTCTTGGCCTGTAGGCGTCTGATGTTAAACAGACTAACATCCGGGCGGAATTGGAGTTGTACGCCGCCACCTTCCTGGATGGACTTATGGAAGAGGAGCGTAGCTGCCATCAGGAACAGGTTGAATATAGCAGGGGCCAGGACACAGCCCTGCTTCACCCCGACTTCCACAGGGAAATGGGAAGATTGCTGGCCACCAACAAGTACAGTTGCTTGCATGCCGATGTGGAACTGTTTAAGAATGCCTAGAATTTTGGAGGGGACACCAAATTTCTGCAGTATGGTCCAGAGAATGTCACGCTTAACTGTGTCAAATGCCTTGGTAAGGTCGATGAAGGTGATATTAGGGTTCTTGTTTTGTTCCTTGCATTTCTCCTGAACCTGGCGCGCAGCGAAGATCATGTCCAGACTGCTTCGGTCCTTTCTGAAACCGCATTGTGTTTCTGGGAGGATGTCTTCGGCAATGTGCGATGTATGACGGAACAGCATTACTTTTGCAAGAATCTTACCAGCAACAGAAAGCAGGGAGATTCCACGGCTGTTGCCACAAACTGACTTGTCCCCCTTCCTTTTATAAATGGGGACAATGTTGCTGTCTTTCCATTCCTGAGGAAGTGTCCCGTTTTGCCAGATGTTGCAGATGAGGTGGTATAGCTGCCGTGTCAGGAGGTAACCGATGCTCCTGAAAACCTCCGATGGAAGTCCATCAGGGCTTTTGTTGTTTTTAAGGCTCAGGATTGCAGAGAGGACCTCTGTGAACTGAGGAGGCTCATCAAGGGAGAGAACTAATGGAATCTCTGGTAGGGAGTCAAGGATAGATGGGTCTGAAGGGTTTACTTGGTTGAGCAGGGATTCAAAGTGCTCTGCCCAGCGCTCAAGTATTAGCTGTTTGTCCTTCAGTAGTACAGAACCGTCTGCAGATCTAACTGGAACAAGGTGTTGTCTTTGTGGGTGTTGTTGTTGTCTGCCTGCCTCTGGATTTCTTGGGCCTTGCTGAGCCACCACTTGTTTTCCATAATCCTCAGCTGTTTATGTGTTTCACCACGGATGGCCTTGTAGTGAGAGAGAAGAAGTGGAGAGTGAGGGTTGGAGAGAAGTGCGGTATGGGCTTTGCGCTTTGCTTCCAGAAGCTCCTGTATGGCAGCTGAGCTGTAATCGAACCAGTCTTGGTGACGTTTCTGAGTAAAGCCGATGGTCTCAGAGGCAGATTGATGAATCGTTGTCCTCAATTTTTTTCACCCGCTTTCAACATCAAGGTCACCATTACTGGTGCGGTAGCTGGCTGCACATTCTGGGGACTGCAGGGCCCTGGAGTTAAGACACCTTTGGAGTTGCTGTTTCTTATGAGGAGGGCGAATTCTCATCTTGAGCCTGGACTTGATCAGTCGATGATCAGTCCAGCAATCAGCCCCACGCATGGCCCGCGTGATGCAGACGTCATTTTGGTCTTGTTGCCTTGTGATGATGTAGTCCAGTAAGTGCCAATGTTTGGACCTGGGTGCATCCATGATGTGATGCATTTCCTTTTCAGCTGAAAGATGGTGTTGGTTACAGTCAGCTGGTGCTCAGAGCACAGAGTGAGGAGTCGGAGGCCATTGCTGTTTATTTTCCCCGTACTGTGCCTCCCGATTACTTGTTTCCAGAGCCTGGCATCAGTATCTACTCGGGCATTGAAGTCACCCATCAGAACAAGTTTATCAGAGGCAGGGATTTTAGATATGGTTGCATCCAGGGACTCATAGAAGGCATCTTTGATGTTTTCGTCAGCATCCAAGGTGGGATCATAGGCACTGATTAAAGTTGCAAGGTGACCTTTTCCCAGGGGAATACGCCAGGTTATAAGCCGTTCACTGATGCCTTGGGGGGACTCAGGGATGTTACTGAGTATGTTGCTTTGCACAGCAAAGCCAACTCCATGGAGACTTTGCTCATTCTCTGGGAGACCCTTCCAGAAGAAGGTGTAGCCCTCACCAACCTCTGTGAGTAAATCCTCACCTGAGAACCGAGTCTCACTGAGTGCGCCAATATTGATGTACCTCCTGAGCTCATGTGCGATGAAGGCAGTTCGTCTTTGAGGTCTCTCCATCCCGTCTCGAGCATCGAGGAGGGTGCGAACATTCCAGGAAGCTAGGTTCATAGTCATGGGTTTGATTATATTTAGTTTTCGACCGCAGAGGGGATGCCTCGGTGGCTGCCTCGGTGGCTGCCTTGGTGGCTGCGGTGGACCACCCAGGTGTGGTGGAACAAGCAATGTTTCGGTCACCTTATCTAGACCCTTCCCCTATAAGGGGTGAGCAGTGCGGACCCTGAATAGGGCTGCTCAGACGCACAGGATGCTGCCGAAGGACAATGTTGCTGCATCCCATCTTCGCAACGACCATCAATCCTGGACCGCCCTTGTATAGGAATCAAGCTAAAAGCTTCCAGTCACATCCATGACCTGCCCCCGTCACTTTATCCTATTGCCAGTGGACTTACATGGTGGAAGCTGAAACCTGCGCTACTAGTGGATTTAGTATGAGGGACGGGGCACGCAATTCCTTCCCCCACACACTTGGCTGCACACACTGTACTCCAGTGGCATGAGTGAGGACTCAAGACGACCTTCAGGTGAGTGCAGTTGCAGGGGGCTGCAGGTGGTCCGATCAGTAGGACTCTGCCTATGCCTACCCCCGGGTGCGGATTTGGGATCACTCTTTGTCTGGCCTCTACCCTCCGACCTGTTCAGCTTGGGTGACCCTGCCAGGAGTACACGACTCCAGCCGACATAGCTCTCGGGGTCATGCAGACGTGCAAAGTGCCTCACCATGATAAGGTGGTGATCCCAGTCCAGGCACACACACACACACACACACACACACACGCACACGCACACACACACGCACGCACGCACACACGCACACATGTCGTAATGAGCAAGTCATAATGGCTCCCAAGATGACTGAGGTATGAGACACAGTTTTGCAGCATGTTAACTATCATAGCTCACATGTACCATTTAAAAAAACTTCTGGGCCCTCCAGATTTCCATTCTTTGCCGGTACCCTCAGCGAATTGTACATGAAAACACAGCCACCTGGCTGGCATCCCGTCCTGCTAATAAAAACGTTTGTCGCAGGCTACGATGCAACTCTTCAATGACAGAAAGATTGAAATTGTCTATTTATTCGACACATTTTTACTGCATTGGTAAATGTTAAGAATGGATTGGATTGGATTGGATTTGCCTTTATTAGTCTCGCAGTGGAGAAATTTACATTTCACATCAGCCAAGTTATGAAAGAAATGAAAGTAGAAAAGTAAAACACAGGAGCTGCTGGAAAGGCAGCCACTCTCGTATCATGTTTGTCCTCCGACAAAAAAACATGATCCATACATCACCCACTTTTAACTTTTTGTAACATTTTTTAAAAAGATCCTTGTAGCCACTAGGGATGCGCTAAAGAGGATCATGTGACTCTGGAACCGTGCGTTGCTGACTCCCGCTCAAGACCAAACTCTTTGGGGATCGTCTCCAGATCACCCATGATCCCAATCCGGATTAGCTGTCAACACAGATTGGTGAATGGTGATCTCAAACCTAACCTGAGACCTTTTTAGTGCCATATTTTCTCCACAATTGTAAGAACATGAAGAACACCATAGGAGCAGGACATTTTTGGGATGTTTTAGTCAGGATAGGGGCTCAAAGTTATCTGTGATGCCCACCACGCTGCTGCTTTTCAGGTATTCTGTCCCACCTTGGGCTTCAAACTATCTGATCCAGTTCTCAATCTCTGATCCCTGTTGAAACTCAATTTCTCACTCTTACTCCACTTTTCTAAGTGCAAGTGGTCAGTAAGTGCATTCAGACATTCAGAGTCCTCAAAACCCCACACTCTCAATCCAAAGTCTCCCTTTTGCAGTGTTTGTGCGATACACTAGTGTCAGTCCATCCGCTTCGTTGACGTTTCCCATCAGCCTGCTTTTGAAAATACTTTCATTTAATCATTTGTTTAAAAAGTTTTGTTTTTCTTTTTCTTGACTGCACTGCAAGGTCACAGATCACCTCACTGATGCTTTCCGACTCATTGACCATTTAATCAAGCCAAGGTCCATTATGCCGCCGCTCTTTTCAGGCCACCTTTTATTTCTTTTGGACAAGGCCTTTGATCCAATTCTATTCCTCCACAAACCTCATAGTTACAGTGGGTGATTTGGCAATAATTGCAAGAGTTTTACAGCTGGGCTTGATGCCATGTAAGGCTTGCTTAGCCTTTCATGAAACATCAAACACTTGCCTGTCCCTGTCCCGGGAAAATACAATTCTGCTCGTAACCAACTTTAGGAATATCGTGGGAGAGTATTTCACACAGACAATGCTTGTTTCTACATCTACATCTGGCAACTTTAAGATTGCTTATGCTGATCCAAAGCTTGGCAAAATGAAAAGGTACCATCATGAGTGATGCCTGGTGTAAAAAGAAAAACGAAATCTTGTCGGTTAGAAACCTAACTTGGCCAACCTCGTCTCAAGTATTTAGATTGTTATTGTTGTTCGATTTCATTTCCATCTGCATTGACACTCTTTTTCTGTGCCATCTGTTTTTTTAGTTCCATATTTTCCAGTGTATAAGGTGCACCGGAGTATAAGGCGCACCCCCGATGAATTCTGTACTTTCAAACATTTTCCATACATAAGGCGCACCAGACTATAAGGCGCGCCCTCAACGAATGAAACATTTTTCCAAATATAATATATAAACATATAAAAGGACTACATTATAAGGTGCTACAGGCTCAATATTACTTCACTTATAAGAAGCACTTGTATATAAGGTTCAGGGTCATCTTTTGAAGAAAGTCAATGTTTTTGCGTGCACCTTATACACCATAAAATACGTGTAATCGCTGCAAAAGACTGAAGTAGTTTCCCAGTCTGTGCTTATCCATTTTGGTTACAAAGAAACGTTGCTGCCACACAATCCATATTTCATACACGGGAATGTGTTCTGAAGAGACTAGAGAGGCAAAAATATGAATCTACCTTTGCCACAGAATACTGTGCTGGGTTTCCCTTCAGTATCCCCGGGAGCGGCCATTCGTGTGGCACAGAACCATGGTGATCAAAAGCACCATCAATTTTCAGGCTACCGCAAAGCAAGAACCGTAGCCAACTCTCTGTGGCATTGAGTCAACAGCAAGATGCCCTAGCAATGCCAGGGGCTGGAACTTTCGAACCACAAAACGGGTTGACACCTTTTAATGCGGATATGGGATCTCACGTTTCGATGTTACCGACATTACTTGGACAGAAAAGCAACATTTTGAGTTTACTATACACATACTGCATAGTAAAAAGTTAGTTATCAATACTGCAGTCATGAATATGTTTTAGTTGGCCACAATGTATTTGAGCCTGTATGTTTGTGAGTAACGAGACAATCTTTAAGCAGCTCGATAGGAAAACATATGGCCTCGTGAATGACATAGTCCTCTCTTTTAAATAGAAGGAATTCACTTCAAAAGTTAAGTGACAATACATTTGGATCCAAAGTGACAATTCTCTCATTCCCTCTACGGACTCCCACTTTGATACAGTTGTCTACCGTAGCTGCTTGTTAATTAATGATTTCGGAACCCGAGTAATCAATGATGATCTTCAAGGTTAAGAGTAAAGTCACGTAGGTAAACATAACTGAATATATTTTGCCCCAAAAAAGAGCCTCCTCCGAGAAAAAGGCAATTACTGGTTCACGAAGGCTAAATGGTGTTTTGGATTGCATACGTCATTGTGGGAGAAGTGACATGTTCTAGATTTGGTTGACTTAATCGTGTTTCAGGAATTTTTTCCTTTTAAACAAATAGAGTCAAATGTTTTCCTTCATCTGGAGATGTGCATCTATCCAATTTTTAAAATTTCGTCATTTCCTTGGGCTTTTTTTAAAATCACCAATGTCAGGTTAAATGGGCTACATCCAAAATTTTGTTTGAGAGGCACGGTTTGTTGATTGAAATTTTGGGAGGGGTGCTGTATACACCACACCTAAAAATAAAATTACATAAATAAATAAATAAATACATACATAAATAAATTAATAAACCTTTGGAAATCCTGCAATAGTGTCTGTGCATGATATAAGGATGTTGGATGTTTCGCTCACATCTTCGATGAAATAAATCACCCCTTCAGTTTAGCCTACTGGCGATGTTGTTGCACATTTACACACTCCGCAGATCGTGTCAATGGGCAGTATTGACTGACAGCTTTGAGGCTAGGAGCATGCTTAATACCATGCGCCTGAGTTATGGTAATTCTGCCGTCACCTGTTCACAAGAATATACCCGTTTTATCAATGTTTTTCTTTGTTTGTTTGTCTGATTTTTGCTAACAAAATTTTGGCTTTATGTTTGGATCTTTTACTCATCCATCTGAAATGTTTGCTGCCGGTTGTGTATTGATCTGTTTTGCCGCCAGTCAATGATGTGTTGAGGTGTTTTCCATGCTTATCAGACTGTAATCAATCAACTGAGGGAAAACTATCACTTTTTGTTCCACAGGTGCTCCGTTTGCCCCCTTTTTTAAAATAAATTGTTTTTTTTTCCTGCATATTAAGAAGACATATTTTGCCTTCCTCTCTCCGCCCTCCAATGCAGGAACAAGGTTGCATTTTCTCCTAAAAAAACACTTGTGTTCTTCCGAGCCATTAGAAAGCTAAACATATTCTTCTTCCTGTGACTCCAAGCCATTATCCCATTGTTTCTCTTCTCCTTATCTTCTCGTGCTTGGGTTGTTGGGTGTAGTGAAGCGTTAGATGAGACTGTGTTGTCTGCGTTTTTTGCAAACATAGTCAACAGAGCTTTTTCTGCTGAAGATCAACAAAAGCCACTCCAAATGAAATTGTTTTTGGAGGCTACTATATACATGCATCCATTTTATATTCTGCTTATTCTATTCAAGTTTCAAAGTCAAGTCCCTCAGCTGATTTAAAGGACAACCGGCACCACTTTTTTGTTTCCCAACTGACATTAGAAAACCGTTTTATAGCATCTAAAATACCCAAAACACACAATATGATATTTTTATTCAAATGCAAAACACCAATAAAAATGACTTAAAGTGTCCAAAATCTGCAAAAAATCCCGCCCCCAGTTCGTAACGTCACGCCAAGACGTCTTGCATTGCTGGAGAATCAAAACAATGGCTTCAGATTCAAAAAGCCACCAGAAGAGGGCGACCAAGCTCCTGTGATGAATTAATCAACCCGTTTCCACAGGCTGATAAATTCCTTCCATGGAGCTTGGTCACCCTCTTCTGGTGGCTTTTTGGTGCAACACGAGGTTTTCAGACCAAACAAGTACAGCAAAATGCATTGACGTGATGGAAGGACTGCTACAATGTGTCATTTTTTTTTTGGTCAGGGTCATTTCTTTAGTGACGTCACGTACGGACTCGTCACCAACTCAAAAACAAGACTTCCTGAATATTCAGCACAAGTCTTAAAACGTAAAATATAGCTATATGCGGTGGAATCTTTGTAAAATACGGTCAGTAGAAGTCATTTGAAGCCGTTTTACAAATTATGGACACAACTTGTCCGGAGATGTCGGTTGTCCTTTAAAGGATACGACCTGACTTGGACCAATCGCAAATCAATCATTTCTGACAATGAGTGACAGATTGCCTGTTATATTTAAATTAATCAAGTGGCATGTATCTCAAAGAAACAGATTATAAAAGTATTATTCCTTCATCACAAAAAAATAACTTAGAAAAAGTACAAAGTATGTTGTATAAAAACTATTCTGACAAATCAGGGGCATTGTTTTTTTCCCCAATTGTGTCTATTGGAGGATCAATAGTGAATTTATCAGTGCATAAGAGAGAACAGTGGCCATCACATTTATTCAGATTTAAAGGTGCACATAAAAATCTGTTCTACTGATGCTTTTTCAGACTTTTAGACTCAATCAGGTAAACTTGATGTGGAAAATAGGATGAAACACGAGAAGGCTGATGAGTTGTAGAGCTTGAAGGAAATTGTTGCTCGTTTTCAGGGCCATTCTCTCCTCGCAATATTCAGACTCGATTTACTTCCACTGTGCCATTTGCTTATCTCACAAGGCTCTGAGGTCAGGACCCCCATGGACCTCCCTCTACATCCTCAACATTGACCCCTGACAACACTTTCTGCTGATTCAGCACCTCTGTCAGAGCCACATGTCCTTCAACTGTCATCCTTTTGTTGTTAAAAGAACCATAAAAGGGCAGAACACACATGCAGGGTATATCCCCTTTCGACCTTGGTTTTCTTTACACTTCAAAATGATTCCATATCAGCATGTGCCATAGTGATGGCTTGTGTAAAGCCCCAAGTTGGGGAAGGATTTCGAAAACCAGTGCTACTAACCTCTCGCTAACCATCTAAGTCTCCTTCATCAGGTCATCTCGGCCCAAAGTGACACGCAAGCCTCCCAAGTGTCTGTAACGATAAAGATGCCGCCACTTCAGCACTTTAATTGGCGCTTCTGCTGTTGATGTGTGAACAGCTGTAAGATGGAGAAGGGCAAATCTATCATCCATGCCCTCAGCACACCGCCTGAGGTCAAATGGCAGCAGTTACGGTGGGGGGAAACCCCCAAAGCTCCAGTTTTTTGGGGATGTGGTGATTTTATTGTCTCTGCTCCCCCGGCACCGTCCTGCTTTTGCATATGCACATTCACAGTTGCGTATGACGGGCCTCATTTGAAGGTGCGGTCTTGACTGGATGAGAGGAATTACCTGCGAGGGGGCTATTTATCTGTGTGCCCTTTTATTTGGCACAGACATACACTCGCATACACTTAGATCCCCGATTCTCCCCGCAGACACACACCCATTAAACATTTGAAAATGACTTGAAAATGATTTTTCTTTTCACGTGGCTCCCTGCACTGCTGTGGCACCCAACAAAGGGGTATGTTTTCCTAATTAATGCAAATTGTTCAAAAAGAAAAAAAAGCTCTGCTTGAGCACAACTTTGGTGCTCTTTTCAAAGTTATCACAAATATATAGGCACCAACTTCCGTATTAAGATACCACATTTTTTGTTGTATAAAACACATCCAAAAGCTTTCATTTTCTTCAAAAGATGACCCTACGCCAGACAGGGGTAAACCGTCTCGTTCGCGAACGACACATCACTCATTGTGGCGCTCCGTGTGTTTCCCGAAAAATAGTTTGTATGCTAAGATTATATTCTCGCGAATTTAACGTTTGTAAGGCGAAACGTTCGTTAGCTAAATTGTTTGTAAGCCGAGTTATCACTGTACAGTAAAGTCTCGTTATATCGATATTCAAGGGAGTCCGAAAAAATATCGATATAACCGGGACTATCGATATATCCGACCCTGTTTGCATGTAATTTTCTCCGTGCGTGCATAGAAATAGTATCGATATAACCGGGACTATCGATATATCCGATATCGATGTAACGAGACTTTACTGTATATTGAAAATATTTGAAAATACACCATTCATTGGGGGTGTGCCTTATAGTCTCGGGCACCTTTGACGCCGGAAAATAAGGTACATACACACACATTCACGTGGTTGATCTTCCAATAGAGCCCATCGACTGTGAGATATTTCTCATTTCTATTTTGTCTCAATTTGAGCCTTTTACAATGTGTGAGACTTTGCAAGTTATGATATAGCAATTTAAATAGCATTTATATGTCATTTACGACTAACTTTTTCCAGACGTGATGTACTGTCAGGCCTATTAAAGTTGATATTTATTTCACCAGTCAGCATGGTTCCTTTTGCTGGATTTGCAAATGAATGCAAATGCAGGCTTCCTCTCAAGATGACAGCCTTTGAAAGGTTGCAATTATAGGCAATGGTTATGAATTTTGGAGATGTGATGTTCGGTAATGACTTGCTATAATGACTTAGTCTATCTGACTCTTTCTTCAAAGGTAAAATAAAATAATTGCGTTGGTCTGTTACTTCATGTGCCAATGTACTTGAATACTTTTTTCATTCGTTCGTATGTTGAGAGCATTTTCTAAAATGGCAAAAAAAAGGATTGGCTTCCGCCGCATACTGACCAAATGTTAAAATAACAATCAGCACCTAGACGATGTAACTGGATGCTCATGCCTCATAGCCTAAACGGAACAGGTGAAAATAGTGGATAGGCTGTCAAAGATGGCGCCCCTCACTCAGACAACGCCTTCCCTCTAACACAACCAAAATAACCCTTTAAGAGGAGCAATCTTCTCTCTCTTTTCCCTTCACAAACAAATACATTTGTTTTGCACTGTTCCATTATGGAAGCATTATTTGAGATGTTTAAATTGGAAATGGGAAAAGAGTGAGGAGGCATAGACGGAGAAAGAGAGGCAGGAGGTGGCGACGAACGAAAGAAGAAAGATTGGTTTTCATGCCTGGCAGTCCACGACCCTGTAAATCTCCCAGGAGCATAGTAGAAGACAGCAGAAGGTTGATTGTCATCCATCACTCCTGACAACCACTGTGCCCTAGATGGGTCTGACAGCACAGCACAGCTTAGCCCAGCCCAGCTCCAACCTCATCATCGCGGGGATAGCCTGAAACAGAAAGAGGCAAGGAATAGTAACTGGATAGAGATGCTTCCCCGGTAGAGGATCGTTTTGAATGTGCAACAGTTAGAACACAGAGGACGACATGTGAATGGGATTGGGGGACAATGTTAGTGCTCCATTCTTACTTTACCGATGAGCGACAGATGCCGTTGGCTGGAGCAGAAACATTTTCAAATGCAGCAGAGACAAAATGGATTCAAGTAGCAATCAAGTAGGTTGATTTTTCCATACAGTTGGTATGGCGGAGGGTGGGGGGTCCTGAATCATCCTGTGTGTGTCGATGGTCGAGACACTGAAATCTGACTTCGCCACAAGCTAAATCTGAAAGTAAACAAACAGCTGTTGTTTTGCAACAAGTGCTAGTACACCCATTAGCAAGGTACACAGATTTTGTCATTTTGCATTAGTAATTGTCATACATGTTAAAAAGATATATATCACCACTGGTAATAGTAAACTAAATACATAATAAATCTGTGAAAAAGGTGTATTGTAAAGTCCATATTTAATTTTGGGATTCTTTTTTTAACTACTATGAAAACCTTTGCCAAAACTAAAAAAATAATAAACAATAAGAATAATAACCCAAATATGTACCGGTGCCGTTATACGTTGTTCTAAATGTTGTCAATTAAACATGTACAACGACATAAGAGAGAGGCAGGGCGAGCAGTGGTGCATTTACACGAGACAAATGCCAAACCTCGTTGCCCTGCTGCCGTGTGCTGTGATTCTAAATAAAGATGAAGAAACTGCATCATACATCTCCTTCAAAATGCAACTCAGCTCGTTGGAGGCAGATTTTTTTTACATTTATTACTGACAAACATTGGGATTGTATAGTATGTGGTTTATTACCAATACATATTGTATTGATAATGTTGTTTCACCCAGGTGCTAAAAATGCATCGGGCAACAAAAAATTCCAATCAGCTTTTATGTGATATGCTCTGCAAAAAGTATGGAGGAAGTCGTTTGGTGCTACATCATATGCACATAAATCGCGTAAACACTGCATTGTTGCTGCGTTCTGTTCTGTTCAGGAAATATTTTGTAATATTTCAAAATTTCGCGTGTGGTTCCATCTTGTGCTGGTCTGCCCCACCCCACCCAAAACAATTACATGTTAATATTTATTGTTAGTGGCTGTGAATGTTGGCAGCGGACGACAAATAAAATGCAGGTGTTTTCTAGCTTATTTTCAGCAAGACTTCTTATTTGCCTGGGAGCGGTCCAAGTGGGTGTTTTGCAAAAGAGACGAGGCACCAAATCTCAGTCAATATGGAGCCTGCTGACCACAATGTTTTGTGCACACACGCATGCACAGTAATTACAAAATCACAACATTAATTATGATCTTTGTATAGCGCTTTCTGTGTTTCTGATGGCTGGGCAGTATTTGGCTTTGTGATTAAATGAAGGCGATAAAAAAAAAAAAAACACACACACACACACAAACAAAAAAAAACTATATATACACTTTGGTCAAGGTGTTTATCACTCAGTATTCACAGCTTTCTTATTGCGTGCGGTCAGAAATATGGCCCATAAATGCAAGTTTGCAACGGCAGTGTTTTTGTATATCTCATTCTTTTGTATGCATTCATCAACATGTCATAATGTGCATTTGGCACCTCCATCCATGACTTAAAACATCCACATCATGAACTTAAATCTCCAGTTTAGCGGATTCTTTGATGAAATGTGCAGTGAGATGTTTTTTTTCTATAATGTGAAATATGGGCCTTGGTTCATAAAAGATTGGGAAACATTGGTCGAGTGATATGGATCTCAAACTTTCGATGATATTATAAACCCCCCAGAAGTTTATATAAAAAAAACTAACATTTTGGTGCCATCTGTTTCAAATAAAAGAAACATTTCAGTAGTGTCTTTTTTTTTTGGTCCATGTATGCAATTCTAGAAAGCATTCAAGAACAACAGGGGAAATTGCTAACTTTGTTTAATCTGCCTTCCCCATATCCTTTAAAAAACACCAATGAGCCTCCATCTGTGGTTACTCTGAAAAATAGGGGAAATGGGGACCAACTTTCCGGCCCCTCCCCCAAAAAAAGAATGTCTTGACATCAGTCCTTGACCTTGTCTGACACCATTTGTGCACCCTATGGAAAACATTTGGAATGCAAATCTTCGGAGAATCTTTGTGTTAACTCTTTCACTGCCATTCATGAATTTATTCGGGAATTGGAAATATGACCTACAGCGCCATTCCCGAATTTGTTCTGTTTTTTTTTTCCATGCTTGGCTTCCGACAAATCACTGGCAATGGCCTCGAGCAATGTTTTTTTCTTTTCCACAAGAGGTCCTTTTTCCATGTTCGCGCTTTGTTCTGGCTTTGGCTGTTGTTACAGCGCTATATAGACCCTTATGTACAGTATGTACTGCCTTATATTTTTGACAGCCTTCCTTATTTCAAGCTAATATAACTATAGACCAATATAATTTTTTGAATTAGCTCTTTTTTTCTGAAGAAAGAAGAAAGCAGGGTTTCTTATGCTGCATTAAATGTTTATGTAGTCCTAAAACTCAATATTATGGGGGTCTGGGGGAATTTAAGTGACAGTGAGCAAAACCTTGGCACTGGAATGGACACATTTTTGGCAGTGAATGAGTTTAAATAAAGTTTGTTTTTAATGGCACCTTTTGACTTTTTTTCCAATCTTATTTGGCAGTCAAACATATGGAAACATGACTTATAACCAGCTCCGAAGTTCATCAAGTTTTTTAAGATGGAATGTAAAATGGAACACCAGATCTTTTCAGTCACTGCGGAAAACACTCACCTCCCAGGCACTCAATTATATTTCAATTAATTTTTAGTTCGTCAAACGACACAATTATATCATCTACCATCATAAATCGCTGCATTGTCACAATCTGTGTATTGGTGACCGTGGACGCCGTGTCTCCCAGTGTGACCTCCTTCCTTTCTTTCAGGTCTTTGGGTCGTCCTTCAGTGTTCCCCTGTCATGCTGTTATCACCACCTCGTGACCTTGCCTACTGTCACCAGACGTTACAGAAGCTTAGCCCCTGAGCTGCTTCGCTTGAACGGGTGAAAATTCCACCCAGGAGGGGGATGGGGCATGGGGGCATAACATCAAACCTACGCAAATGCCGCTTTGCTCTTTGTTTTGTTTTCTTTGTTTATTTTTCCTGATTTCTGTTTGGCTAAGCGAAAATATTATTATGGGTATTTTTACCTGAAAAATGGAGCAAAATCTTTTGTGATTGGTTATTCTCATGGAAATTCACAGGATGTTGTATGAAAGGTGGAATTCACTTGAAATTAAATGACAGTAATGACATATTTTGGCAAGTGTTCCTGGAAAAATGGCAGTTTGCTCATAATTCCAGCAGAGAATGTTCTCGTCATACAAAGCTGAACTATTCTTACCAATGCCTCCTAAAATGTGCGCCCAAAATCATTGTAATTGCCCGAGAAACAGTTTGTGCGTTGCAGTAGTAAACACGAAGAATTCGAAACTTGTGAAAGGTTGACAACAAAGACGAGAAGAAAAAAAATACATGATCTATATCATCACATCTTGCTTAAAAAAAGCCTTTGTACAGTGAGTAAGATCATATGCAGAACTTCTTTTTGATTTTTTTTTCTCAGAGGGCCGTCTTTGTAATGCGACGCGAGCGATAAGAGATCAAGACTGTGAACTCATTTTGGCCTGAAACATTAACCCTCTCCCGCTCCCAAGATGGCTTAGCATGTGCTTGTAGTGCCGATCGATGTCTATCAAAAGGTCAGCATTTGATTCGAAAAACGGTTCTTTTCTGAAAAAGAGCTGTCGAGATATGCAGCCGCGTTTTAAAGTAATAACATACTCAGTTTAAGGAGGAAGAAAATTGAACTATTTCACACTGTCTTAACCTTCATAATAAGTGATGAGAAATTAATAGAAATAAAAGTAATAACCCACGAATCAAGTGGGGTTATTTAACCAGGTTTTTTCCGCTCTTTAAATGACACCATATGCAGAAATAAATGGGAAATTGTTGGAAAGGTGATTTTGTTTTTTGTCCTGAAGTTTGGAACTGGCATGGAATAATAAAAAAAAACCTTGGCGTTTGCAATTTCAGTTTCCAGAAACAATCGACAGAAAGGTTGTTGTAACAGTTTTGATTTGACCAAAAGCATGGAAAAAATGCTGATGTTCTTGCCAACCGTTCTTGCCAACCGTTTCTTGGAAATGTCAGTGCTGATTCTGAAAAGTCATGACATGCAGTGCATAGAGGCTGCACTATGAAAAAGAAAAGTAGCAGCCACAAGACGATTGCAAATACATTTGTGCAATTTCACGGTGCAATTATGAATATTTAGGTTGGAGGCCAGGGATGATCAACTTGGAAAAAGACTTTCAGAGAAAGAAAATTACATTTAGGGAGGTGGATTGCGAATCATGTGTCAACTACAACACTGCATCGCTGCAAAATCTTAATGTTTCTGTTTTTTTACAGTGGGGTAGAGACTACAAAATATAACCCTCTTGGAGGTTTATTTGTTTGTTTTGGAGGGTTATGTTTGCTTTCAAAACATTTAAAATAACGTTTTTATCATACATCTGGTTAAATGTTACATACTATGTGGCACCTATGTGGTTAAATGTTACGTGCTATGTGGCACCGAATAGCGCTGATGAAAAAATTCTGACCTTCCATTAGCTGTATTCTATGGTGTATAAGGTGCACCCAAAAGCTTTCATTTTTTTCAAAAGATGAGCATGCGCCTTATATGTGAAATAATATTGAGCCACAACAGGTCTGGCAACTACTGTCAGCAGCCACCGACTCCCTTTCCCCCTGTGGAAGATGTAGTGTGTAACCCCAGCCTCTACTTTATCATCTTATAATGGTGTGTGCCTTATATTTGGAAACATTTTATATATTTACTGTAGATATTATATTTAGAAAACATTTTCATTCATTGGAGGTAAGCCTTATAGTCCGGTGTGCCTTATATCAGAAAAAAAGTTTTAAAATACAACATTCATTGGAGGTGCGCCTTATACGCCAAAAAATACGGTAAATTGTACCCCCTTGGCGTAGGCCCTTACTTCTTTTTACTTTTTTGTCACCTTTCCCATTAAAAATTTACGGTTACTTGTTACCATTAGGCTGTGTGTGTGTGTCTACATGGAATGGGATCACGACACAGAAACCTGTTCGTCGGCCATTGATGCAGTTGATGGGGGGGGGGGGGGGGGCGTAAGGCTCTGACACGCCTCAGTGGCATGACATCTCAGACAGCATTGGATGTTAATCTCTTCTAACTGCTCCCAGCCTAATTAAATCTTCCAGGGTTGCACATGTGCGCACACATATAGCCCCAACACAGACCAGCACAACGCAAGATACGTGTACGTTTTATGCGATCTGGAGAATTGACCCCACAGCATGTGTGTGTGTGTGTGTGTGTGTGTGTGTGTGTGTGTGTGCGTGTGCGCGCGTGCGTGTGCGTGTGTGTGTGTGTGTGTGTGTGTGTGTGTGTGTGTGTGTGTGTGTGTGTGTGTGTGTGTGTGTGTGTGTGTGTGTGTGTGTGTGTGTGTGTGTGTGTGTGTGTGTGTGTGTGTGTGTGTGTGTGTGTGTGTGTGTGTGCGTGTGTGTGGAGAGAGAGAGTTTTACGACGATCAGGCTTTCGGCGCACGGAGATGGAGTGGTGTCTCTGGATAAAGTATACAGCACGACGCTCTCCCACAGATGCATCGTCAGGCATTTGCGGGTTTAGTAGCAAGAGGCAGATGCTAAGCGCTGAGTTTGTTTCACACCGTGTGACATTTATGTCTGCGCGATAATGCAAAAACTGCAAACAGTGCCCAGAGCTCGCGACTCACTCAATGAGTATTTGTGGAATTCAATGGGAACTGATGTGATGCCTCTCCCAAGAAGGGCAGTATTGATTATGATGAATTTAAATAGCCATAAAATGTTATTAAAATACTAGGATTTTAATCTTGAAAGCCAACATGCAGTGAATGTTCACTCTTTTGATTCCCCTACTTTTCCCGTACTATAAACCAGAGAGCTGCTGTGACATGAAATTGGTCATATCCAAACATATTGTAACACACTCTTGACTTACAGGGGCTGTTTGCAAAGCTAAAACGGCTAGCAAGAAAGATTGTTGACCAAGGCGTGTGGCCTTGGTCAACAATTAGGCACACTATTAGGCACGAGACGTTCACTGTTCGTGGAGGGCAGTGAAAAGAAGCCGAAGGATGATAGCCACGGTGGCTTTGTTGGTTAGACAATTTATGGATTATTATTTTTTTGAAAGTATAATCAAGTAAGCTCAAAAAATGAAATTAATGAAATGTTTTACTATTATTATTAATTAATTAAGAATTAACTGTCTACTATCTTCGTAACATTGTTATCCACAATACTCAGACTCCCCACCACCACTCCCGAGTTGACAATTACTGTCTATAGAATTGAAAGCAAATATTGATATGGAGATGGAGGAAACGCAAGTCCAAAGCTTTTCCTCTTTGTTTTAAAACATTAAAATGGTAAATTTTAAATAAATCCAAATTGGCTATTTGATTTAATTGAACTTTAATCAGAACCAGTGCTTTGTCGCTCCTGATGTGTTGCACTTTCGACAACCAATTGAATTGAAACTACAAATGAACGTGTCTAAATGTGATACTTTTTTTGTATTATGGGTTTTTAATGAGACAAAAATATAATTATTATTAATGATAAAAATGCACTACATTTTAAGCGACTTTCAAAGCTCTCAAGGACACTTTACAGTCACAGACAAGCATAGGTCCTAAAATAAAATATAATCACAAATACAATGCAATAAATAATATACAATTATAAATAGAGACAAGAGAGAGCTCCACAGAAAATGCAATTTTAAATAGGTGGGTTTTTAGATTATTATTGTTATTATAAAAAGAAGCGTAAAACCAATGATAGGATTTATTTATCAAGATGGGTTTAATTTTTAAAATGTGACCCTCGGGTTACCCTATGTTTCTTGTGACTAACTTCTGTCTCGCAATATCCACCGCATGGTTTCTGTAAATTAATAATTTATTACACACGTCACACAAGGTTGTGACCTATGGTTAAATTTCTGTGTTTAAGTACAGTAAAGTCTCGTTATATCGATATCGGATATATCGATAGTCCCGGTTATATCGATACTATTTTTATGCACGCACTGAGAAAATTACATGCAAACAGAGTCGGATATATCGATAGTCCCGGTTATATCGATATTTTTTCGGACTCCCTTGAATATCGATATAACGAGACTTTACTGTATATGATTTAATTTAGTCACAGAGCAGAGGAAAATGGAGCCCTGTGCTTGTCATGGGTCTTCCATTAAACTATCTTGTCTTTGTCTTCCACATCCACCCACCCGATTCATTTTCTTTTTCCATTAAATGTTTTTTCAGTCTTCCAGCCCTTATGCATCGCTTCTGAGCCATTATGTCACTGTCTCTTTGTCTTCCGCCATTTCTTTCTATATTACTCTGGCTGCATTTTAGCCTTTCGCGTGCTGGTCGGAGGCTGCTGAGTCTGTCCTCCGACTAGCCCTGGCTTCCTCCAAGTTAAACAGGCCGAATAAATAGATTACAAGCAGTAGGTAAGAGTGAGGCAAAGGAAGAAGACAATCTGAATTTGTTGCGGATAACGAATGGCAAAGGCAGTCAAAGAAAGCCGGCGGAGTCAAAGTAATGCAGCATTTGCCTGGAGGGAGTGGGGCAGGGCGGGGGGTGCCGAAAAGTAGCTCTCGCAACAGATGTGCGGGGCAGTAAAGTGTAATTGAAATGCCAGCAGCAATGGTCTTATCTCTCTGCAACAGGAGCCCGCTGCCAGTCTCAACATCAGTTAGATGTCATTTTAGCTAGGTCTGAATCAGCCTGCCACAATCCGCAATCCTCGTTCCTCTGATGCTAGGCGGGAGGAAAAGTGGTGGGGGTGAGGGCGAGGACGATGGCGAGCCTGTAATAGGATTTCAGTAGCACCCAGTCAACTTTCACCACCTAGACTTGCTTGGTAATTTGATATGCTCCATCAATAACATTCATTTACCTCCGTGCGGCATTACCGTCATTGTCATTCATTTGACTTTCATCAAAACAGATTTGCATATTCCTCTTTCCACGTTTCTATCATTGTGAGCTGGCAAATGTTGGTCCATGAGAAATAAGCCTCAAGTTTCGCTTGTCAGATCCATGGTTGAGAGTCATGTTGTTGCAGATCTGATACGTACGTGTGTGTGCGTGTGTGTGCGTGTGTGTGTGTGTGTGTGTGTGTGTGTGTGTGTGTGTGTGTGTGTGTGTGTGTGTGTGTGTGTGTGTGTGTGTGTGTGTGTGTGTGTGTGTGTGTGTGTGTGTGTGCGTGCGTGTGCATGTGTGTGTGTGTGTTTGTATATTAAAGCAGGCTAATATCCAAACAGTAATGCAGATTGCTTGTGAGGCAACTTGGAATGGTTTTTGCTTGTTAAATATTTAGTCCAACTCTGCTCCCCCACTTCCTAAAAAAATGTATTATTATGAATAAAATAATAGTGTACAGAAAAACCGACAGTAAAACCTTCGACGTTGAAAATGTGTGTAGTTGAATATTTTATGCAAACACAAAAAACGTAACCAAATGCGGATTAATTTTGAGATAATTTTATTTTCGGGACTGAATTCAGGGATGAGAATGTGGCTAATTTCAACCAAGCGGGTGGGGATGTTTAAACAAAATTTGTATGAGGCCATTATTTTAAGTGGTTGACAATCTATGCGTATGTCGGACTTTCGCGGCTTGGAATTGAAGCAAATTTACGTGGGACAGGAGATGTGAGATGGTCTCTTTTCGTCATGTCGTGGATGCGACAGCTTCATGTTTGCTTTCAAAATTTAGCTTGTAGCAGACCTACACATTCCACCATGAGATCCCTAATCCACTGGTGAAAAGGACACTTTGATCCTCTCCTCTTTCACTAGACTGCTTCATACAACAAAGACGGTGCTGAGAATGCCTGCCTTTACAGCAGCTCCTGTATTTTGTTGTTGCTGCTGTGAAATGTAAATGTATCCACTGTGAGACAAATAAAGACTCATCTAATCTAATCTACTCAAAATGTGACTAAATAAACCTGTGATCTTGAAAATTCTTGGTCGTACTCTTTATCACCAGATACTACACAGAGTTTTTTTCCCCTTTTTTTGTCTTCCAGAGGGCCATTTTCAACGTGGTCAACTTCTCCAAGACCAAGAGCCTCTACAGAGATGGCATGTCACCTGTTGTTAAATCAACGAGCAGGCCAAGATGGTAAGTGACAAATTCCCATATTCCCCAAAAAATAATGAATACATACATACATACATACATACATACATACATACATACATACATACATACATACATACACACACATATACACACGCACACACACACACACACACACGCACACGCACACACACACACACACACACACACGCACACACACACACACGCACACACACACACACACACACACACACACACACACACACACACACACACACACACACACACACACACACACCCCTTGTGGCTAGTTTAGCCCTATGCTGGAGGGTTCTGATAACTCCTAGTTTATGTTGTAAAGGGTGGTTAGAGTCAAAAAGTAAGTATTGGTCAGTGTGCGTAGCCTTCCAAAAATTAGTGCATCCAAAAGATAGGCTACCAAATGAAAAACAAAGTAATGTAGTTTATTCCATACATTGTAAGAATGAAAATTGTAAAGAGCAGTACATTGGGGAGACTCAACAAATTCTCAAAAAAAGACTTTATCAACATCGCAGGGATAATACTAGTGGGCCTCAATCGGCAGTACATTTGCACCTAAAAGCTAGCAACCACTCATTTGACGACAATGAGGTTAAAATCTTAGCGAAAGAACATAGTTGGTTTGAAAGGGGGGTAAAAGAAGCGATTCTTATAAAACAACAGAATCCTTCATTAAACCGGTCTGGTGGGGTGAGGTTCAATTTGGATCGTTCATACAACAGCCTGCTCAGGCAAAACAGGTTAGGCAACTTTCGCAATGCTGATGAGGGTCGTTATGCTGATGAGGTGATACCGGGGGGAGTGGGGGTAATAGGCCAGTCGTTAGTCAGGGATGTAGGAACAATCAGTGGGGCCACAGGGAGGGGTCCCCCCCCCCCCCAACCTGAGAGTAGGGACCTATCATAGCTGTGTCCGGCGCCACCATGTCTGGACATTTGGGATATATAAATGGGGCCGATACGACCAGTCAGACTTTAGTTCGCTGACGAAGCCTCTTGGATAGGAGGCGAAACGTCCGAAACCTTCACTTTTGTACAGATGACGGCTGAAGAAACCTTCTCATCAATACAGAATGTAGCCACAAGGGGCACAAGCCAGTGTCTTTTTGTGCCAGTCCCAAGCCCGGATAAATACAGAGGGTTGTGTCAGGATTAAATACATAAATATACATATATACAATACAAAAAATACATACATAAATAAATAATCCTACCCCACATAATACACCTTCCTTAAGACCGGGTCAGCACTCGTACAACCTAACTGATCAGGAGCGTTAACACGCGTAAGCATGTGATCGATCGGTTGCCGCTACGATGGCTGTCTGATATAATATGGATGACTGATGGTGCGGGTGTGCATAGTTGTGTGTGAAAGTGAAGTCTGCCAAGCAGGCTGGTGTACTCAGCAGGGCGAGGAGGCAGAAACACTGTAGCGTGATGAAGTGTTGCCATCCAAGAGGAGCCCTGACATCTGTCACCGCTTGATGGAGGGCATCCACAGAAACACTCGGCATCTGCCACCCGTGAGCCGCATGCGTCTGCCTATACGAGCACGGCCGTCCCACGGCACGCCGGTTGCAGTCTAATGGATAGCATACACAGGACAGATGAACTGCTGTCTGTGATGCAGCATGATGCACCTCACGCCCTTCTGCTTAACTCTTTTGCGTGCTGTGAAATGTGACAGGTGCTACCAATACCACAAGTGCAAAATGTCGTGATAGTGTTTCATACCTTCCAAAAGTGGATCCAAAGGTTGTATGAGTGTCACATAGTCTTAAGATGACATCTCGAAGTGAATTTAAACTCTTGTATCATATCACTTAGACACCAGTGACAAAAGTAATCACACAAACGATGGTGTTAAAAGTGACCTTTGCCTTATTTAAAATAAAATATATAGAAATGTGAAAAGGTAACCACTGTAGTAAAATGAATTTTTCAAACAATTATAAAAATGCCCATTTTGAATAATATAATATTTAGAAAAAAACTTCTCTGTGCACATTTCCGTCTTTAAAATGAACTAATTGTGCATTGGTAAAACAAGTCTTCTATGTGACCCCAGCATACATTCAACACTGTCACCACTTTGACTTTCCATCAATTGGACAAAGCTCAGAAAGCTAACAAATCTTGTTTTGACAGTTGCCGATATGAAGAAAGAAAAAAAAAGAACAGTGCCGAGAGCGTTACCTACCTGATCCAAATTCACACAGGACAGGATAAAGACGCTACAGAAGGAATCGGCGATAACAAAAAAAAGTGGAGCAAGACTGACAGAGAACTCAACAGAGAAGGTGAAGCAAAAGTAAAATCAAGTAATATTACTCAAGCAGGTAGACAGGTAGACAACCAAAAAAAGATCATTCCCACCTCCATCCCTCCCATCTTTATCTAAAAAAACATATCAGTACAAGCCAGAGAGGTGAAGCCTTTATCTCCTTGCACAGGTGCCTTGTGTCCCGGGGCCCAAGCAACAATGGCACCCTGAGGCTACAGAGCTTGCCTGACTTTGGCTAAAATGGGGCATCTCGGGGAGGGACAAATGACAGATTAACGCCCCGCGGGGCATTTAAAGCTAAACATGGAAAAATCTATCCCATATCTTTTCATCCACACCTTTCTCGACCGCTACTTCACTCTGTGACTTCTGTAGCCATCGTCGGTCTTGGGAGGGAAACCATGATGGTACGATCTGGATTAAGTCTCGTGTCGAATCACAAAATGGGTCACTTAAGGCGCTTAAAACGTCATGTATTATTATTATTATTAAGAAATGTAAAAGATAGACAAACAAATAAATACATAAATCATTGAATGAATGATAAATGAATAAATCAATAGATAAATAAATAAATAAGTAAATAAATACATAGAGAAATGATAAATGGGTAACCAAATAAATACATTAATTCATACATACATAAATAAGTATGTAAATAAAAAATAAATATGTAAGTAAATAAATAAACACGTACATACGTACATACTTAGATACATACATAGAGAAATGATTAATAAATAAATCCATAAATAAATAAATAAATCAGAAATACATAAATAAATACAGAAATAAATATTACTGCATCACCCATTTGCTATTCCAATTTGAAATTCCTGTCCAATTTAAAACTCAAATGGAGAGCGCATTAATGATGTCCCCTTAACAACATAAATAAAAATTTATGGCATTTCACTAATAGTGTAAACAGTTTATTTGAATTATATATTTGTTTGCCATCTGCATTGTTTTATTTTTTATGTTGTCAGCCATATGTCAGCTCTGTGAGGATCTGAGCAGAGGAGTGGCGCAGACACACAACCATAAACACACACGTGCACACACACACACGCATGCGCGCTCACACATGCATTCTCATGTACTGTAAAAACCCAGACATGCCAGTCTGCAACGTACGAGGTCACTGTGAGAAAACAAGAAACAAAATACACAAGGGGAAACACTTGGTCGGTGAAAGACAGGGACTGTCATCACAAATGAAACTAGCTTCAGTTTGAATTCCCTTTGTTGTTCACCTATCACACCTGTCAGAGATGAATACTATCGAGTGACCGTGTGTCTGAATCGTTGATATCATAATATACTTTGGCACGTATATCATCTACGAAATAATGGCAATTGTCACATTTCTTTTCATTCCGTTTGTCCCTCACTGTCAGCAGGTGTGAGGTTAAAAATAGCCTTGGTGATAACTGAGTGAGCGGAAACAGTTACAGTTGGAGGTACTACTGTAGGTTGCTAAATAGTTGAAAGCAGATACAGAGGATCAAATGTAAAAATCCTACAGCCCGCACCACCTCCCTTTTTTATTTGTGTTTCTCACAGGTAGGCAACAATAAAACACACGTTTCTGAGCGATTCACTCGGAGTCAGTCAGTCTGTCATTCGGTCCGTCTGTCAGGCCCGTGTTTCTTTCCTACCAAAAGCATTCCTGTAAGCGTGTGATGCAACAGCTGGGTGAAATTCTATTTGGAGCTGTCTACCTCTCCATCGGGGTGCGTGTTTGCAGTAATTGGTCTGTCAATCAGCGCAGCGCTGGCCTGCTGCTTCCCTTGCCACTTGTTAAGCCTTGGCAGAGACTTAAGGGGCGAGGAAGGCAATTGGAAGGTGACGGAACCAGAAAGTGTACCTTGAATCCGTTGTTTGAATTGTCCTTTTTGGAAACACATCAGACCGATATTACCAACGTTGTATTTCTGTGGCGACTTTCAATGAACTCTGAGACAGTTTTTGGACTTGTTTGGAAATGAAAATATCAATCCATACCTGTCAACGTATACGTTGACAGGTATGGATCCTTAATAATTTCAAATAATGTATGGCATACTACAACTTTTATACAGGACAAAAATATTTGTGAACCGATCTGACAAACACCATATTGGCATACAATAGGATTGATAAAAGTGTAACGTGCACATGCGCACTAAGCTGTCTGCATTTCCGCTTCTTAGCGTGTTTTATCATTTCAACGGGATACTACGACGTTTACATGGGAATTCATTGACCACCAGATCACTGACAAAAAGAGTCATGGAAAAAATATTCTAATGCTGGAATAGAGCATGATTTCTCCCAATAACACCTGGCTATTTTAATTAATGTACACAGTCAGCACTGTAAGTATGCATTTTCCCCGAAGGAAGATCTAAGTACTTGGACCATACCATAATGTCCGATAACATTAAATCTATGCTCCCTGTCACTAGCGCAAATAGCCATTTATGGGCCTGATGAGAGCTACACCTCCGTCCTCCTATGGAACCGCTGTGCTCGCTCAACTGGGTGCGAACGTAGTGAGCGTGTGACAGTGTTGGGGTGGCCAGGTCTTTTTTCTTCTTCCTTCCGCCGACCCCCTCCCCTTTCTCTATTCTGCCGCAGAGCCACTCACACAATTAACCACGTGGCATGCCTTTTAATAATAGACATTTTAATTGTGGGCAAATGAAAAGTGATGTAAAATAGCTAATAGCTTGTGCTAATTAATAGGGGAATTGTGCGCTTGTTAATTAAGGGCAAACAGGACAGGGACCGACTCGGCTAATTTGAGCATGAAAACCGAGACTAACGATTCATTTCCAAACAGATTCGCTTCATAAACACATCATGTGACCCATTTAGCTGCTCGGGAAGGTTTGCAACTGACTCTGGTCGTCTATGTTTTCATCATCGCGACCTCTGACCTTGTTGCGACACGCAGACACGTTGACGCGACTGCTCAGTGTTTCAATAAAGAAAGAAAGAAAATAAAGAAAACATTGACTTATCTGGAATAACAAAACTTTACCGGCAATATGTGTCTATATATAACAAATCAATTTGTTTCTGTTTATTTTTAAGAATTAATAAATACATCATTTGCAATTCATTTTAGTTGGATCAAATTAGTCTTGATATTTCGATAATTCCTGGTCAGATAATTGATGTCTCTCTGCCTGAAGTGCAACAAATCAAATGCCAAAACTATCCATGTACTATTCCCAGACGCTTGAAAGAGATTTTGAAGAATCGTCTTTCAAACCCTCCGTTCAAATTTGCTTTGAAATCACAGCATGTTGTGTTCTGGGCAGGCAGTCCAAATACAACACATTCTTTAATGCATAAAAGCCCTTTGTAATATGTATGTTACATTCTAAATGTTCTTTTATTTATAGTTGTTCCTTAAAGTAAAAGTAGGGCTGAGTATGTTGACATACCACAAAGATTAATCTGAATATAGCTGCGCTAGTGTACTGTATTTTCCAGTGTATAATGCATACCAAAAAGCCTTGATTTTCTTCAAAAGATGTTGCTGCGTGTTATATGCAGGTGCACCTTATTGGATTTGATTGGATTGGATTTACCTTTATTAGTCTCGCAGTCGAGAAATTTAAATTTCACAGCAGCAAAGTTATGAAAGGAAGAGGAAAGCAATTAAAGAAGTAGAAAAATAAAATACAGGAGCTACTGGAACGGCAGCCACTCTTGCGGCGCCATCTTGAAGTCAAAAGAGCAAAACAACTAAATAACGTATACTTATTACTATGATTAAAATGATATGTAATATTGAGCAATAACAGGTCTTGCAACTACTGTTAACAGCCACGACTCCATTTCCCCCTGTAGAACAAGTAGCGCGAAACACCAGCCTCTACTGTAGCGCCTTATAATGTGGTGTGCCTTATATTTGGAAAACTTTTATATAATTGTATATTATATTTGGAAAACTTTTTTCATTCATTGAAGGTGTGCCTTATATATGGAAAAAGTTTGAAAATACACCATTCATTGGGGGGCGGCCTTATACTCCAGTGCACCTTATACACCGGTAAATATGTTACTTAATTGTATGAACACATACTGTACCAACATGAATAGAACATAAATAACTATCGGTTTCATCTTGCATTTTTCATGTTTTAATTAAATGGATATCATCTTATTGTGTGCTTCAAAAATGTGTTTTTGTTTCCTCCCATAACTGCGAGCATCTATGTAATAAGTGGATCAAATTAAGTTTGCTAATGAATGTATCATAGCCTTTCATTTTCCAGCAGCATTCATTGTGAAGCACTTCCCCAAAATGCTACGTCTTGATGCTGTCACATAAATGCTAGTTTTATGACTTACTGTTCCAGCACAATGCGAGACAACAAAACAATTCCGTAATATAAGTGAGTCTTTAGAAGAAGAGCACCGTTCGTGTGTCTAGCTCGCCGTAACATTCACAGCATCAATGTTTCACAACGATTGTCCATGTCTACGATCTGTAAAGACTCGCAAGAAAAATATATCCCAACATGTGATTTATTAAGATGAATGACTCTCAATTTCAGTATTATTTTTTTACCTGAGCCATTATTCTTTAGTGTTGGATGGATAGGTTGAAGCGGGTTTGGGGTCGGGAGTGTTAGGACAATTCGCTATACGAACACATTCTTAACATCTGCTGTCACTTGAAATATCTACACTTTTGTATACTTACTTTTGGGTTGATTGTTAGATCCCACTTCTAGATAGTTTGTAGCTGATAGGCTCTTTAAAAAAATATTAGCAGTAGCTGATAGGCTTGTTTGAAATGATGTCACACCTTTGAATGTATTCATGAGAGAGGTGGCTCACTCCCACCCGCACTCTCTTCTTCCCTCTCACATTTTTCTGTGCCGTCCCAAAGATTAAAGAATCTTTCTGTTTTTACTTTTGATTCCGGTTTCATTAATAAATTCCCTAACAGGGAGGTCCACTAAGAAAATTGTGAGGAGAAAAAGCAAAACGGAGAAGTCTTAATCTGAGCAATCAACCAGAGGAAGTGACAGAGGGATTATATGTAAGAAATAATGGGACAAAATGTAACAAATAGATTAATAATTTTCTCAGTGAGAATTGGGATGGTTTTGCGTTAGGTTGTGTAGTATCGTGTAGAAACGAATAACGGTGGCAAAGGGGTGCTGTCACAGTTCCAACATCCAGCTCTCCATTCAACTCCCAAATGACATACCTGGACAGTTTTATGTTTGCCTGGAGGAGAATTAAGAAGACACTTCATTTTCCCTTTACAGGCCGAGTACGCATGTCAGTGCAGTCCTCCCTGAAAGCGCTCAAATCTAAATGCTTTTGTTGGGGGAGATTTAGTAGATTGCAGCGGGCAGAGCTACAAATTGCTTGTGTCATCTCATAATGAACTAGGTGAAGCGTTGCAGTTTTTCTGCAGCCAACAATCCCCTGATTACTGTACCGTTAGGCCCAACCTGTTTTTCGTGTTGTAGTCCAAATACCTCATGATCACCTCTTTGAGTCCACAACCTTATCCCGTGTGGTGAATAAAATAATTTGTGGCTACAAAGCCAGTATCTCACAGGACACATTTCTCAGCCTGAAAAAGTAAACATTCTATACATGACTTCATTTGCTTTGTGTATAATTTTCATATTGTTCGCAGAGTTGCCTCCAGTCCAAAGTAACCAGAAAGGGTTTACAGGTCCAATGTGAGGTTAAAGGCTGCTGAAGCTTATTGCTCGCGCAAAGCACAATGGCCATCTGACCCCCACGATTCCAATTTATGGCTTATAGGTATCCTCGCGATTCCACAAAAAAATGGGACATACTAGGATCCTCTGTGGGACCTGAAACAACTGGATACAGGCCAGCACTGGAGTAGGATCTTCACAATCATGCAACATCTGGTCTAAATACTGCAAATCCAATATGTGCTCTATTAAAAATATGCCTAGCCTGCTGCATAAGGAAGATTGGTGCATAACAAAAGACTATTACCGTAATTTCCGAACTATAAGCCGCAACTTTTGTCACAAGCTTTCAACCCTGCAACGATGCGGCCAATTTATGCATTTTTTCTAACGGCCTCCAAGGGGCGCTGGAGCACTAAAGGTAAGAGTGAGACACGGCGAATATATGTGCCGAGAAAGACGCAAGTTAAGGTAACTACCGTAACTAGGCATGTGAATCGTGCATTGAAAGGACAACCGACATCACTTTTTTGTTTCCTGAGATCAGACAAACTTTTATAGCATCTAAAATACCCAAAACATGCAGTATGATATTTTTAGTCAAATGCAAAACACCAATAAAAATGAATTAAAGTATGCTGAAGCTGCAAAAAATTGAAACACGAAGTGGCCAGTTTCAGAAGGTCCTGCCCCCTTGTTCGTGTTGTCATGCTAAGACGTCTTGCCTTGCTCGAGAATCAAAACAATGGATTCAGATTCGGAGAACATGCTTTCTTGTTACTCATCCAGTTATGAATATGATTCAAATAGTTCTGAAGAGGAAAGCAAACATGTTTGCAATCGATTAAAGAATTTATTGCGTGTCATTTTGAGCCAATGGAGGAGGGGGGGAAATGTCACACCCAAACAGGCAGAAGATGGCGACAAAGCTCTTTGTGTAATAATAATACATGGGCTCCGTGTGTATTAATAATACATGGGCTCAAAATGTTTGTCACAACACACAAGGATTCACCGTCGCATTATTTATGTGTTTTCCTTCTAATTTCGCCATCAACACGG
>NC_142740.1:17100199-17225199 GCF_051943395.1 Hippocampus bargibanti | reverse complement strand
CATTGGCACTTACTGGACTACATCATCACAAGGCAACGAGACCAAAATGATGTCTGCATCACGCGGGCCATGCGTGGGGCTGAATGCTGGACTGATCATCGACTGATCAAGTCCAGGCTCAAGCTGAGAATTCGACCTCCTCATAAGAAACAGCAGCCCCAAAGGCGTCTTAACACCAGGGCCCTGGAGTACCCAGAATGTGCAGCCAGCTACCGCCACAAGCTGGCAGAGGGACTTGCCAGCCTGGACAACGACACCAGTAACGGTGACCTTGATGTTGAAAGCAGGTGGAAAAAATTGAGGACAACAATTCATCAAGCTGCCTCTGAGACCATCGGCTTCACTCAGAAACGTCATCAAGACTGGTTCGATAACAGCTCAGCTGCCATACAGGAGCTTCTGGAAGCCAAGCGCAAAGCCCATACCACACTTCTCTCCAACCCTCATTCTCCACTTCTCCTCTCACACTACAAGGCCATCCGTGGTGAAACACAGAAACAGCTGAGGATGATGGAGAACAAGTGGTGGCTCAGCAAGGCCCAAGAAATCCAGAGGCATGCAGACAACAACAACACACACGCCTTCTATGATGCTGTAAAATCCCTGCACGGCCCACGAAGACAACACATTGTCCCAGTTAAATCTGCAGACGGTTCTGTACTACTGAAGGACAAACAGCTAATACTTGAGCGCTGGGCAGAGCACTTTGACTCCCTGCTCAACCAAGTAAACCCTTCAGACACATCTGTCCTTGACTCCCTCCCAGAGCTTCCAACAGTTCCCTCCCTTGATGAACCTCCTCAGTTCACAGAGGTCCTCTCTGCAATCCGGAGCCTTAAAAACAACAAAAGCCCTGGCCCTGATGGACTTCCAGCTGAGGTCTTCAAGAGCGGCGGTTATCTCCTGACACGGAAGCTTTACCACCTCATCTGCAACATCTGGCAAAACGGGACACTTCCTCAGGAATGGAAAGACAGCAACATTGTCACCATTTACAAAAGGAAGGGGGACAAGTCAGTCTGTGGCAACAGCCGTGGCATCTCCCTACTTTCTGTTGCTGGCAAGATTCTTGCAAAAGTAATGCTGTTCCGTCTTACATCGCACATTACCGAAGACATCCTCCCAGAGACACAATGCGGCTTCAGGAAGGATCGAAGCACTCTGGACATGATCTTCGCTGCGCGCCAAGTTCAGGAGAAATGCAAGGAACAAAATAAGGACCTCTATATCACCTTCATTGACCTTACAAAGGCATTTGACACAGTTAACCGTGACATTCTCTGGACCATACTGCAGAAATTTGGCGTCCCCTCCAAATTTCTTGGCATCCTAAAACAGTTCCACAGCGGCATGCAAGCAACTGTACTTGTTGGTGGCCAGCAATCTTCCCCGTTCCCTGTGGAAGTCGGGGTGAAGCAGGGCTGTGTACTGGCCCCTGCTATATTCAACCTGTTCCCCCCCCCCCCCCCCCCCCCCCCCCCCCCCCCCCCCCCCCCCCCCCCCCCCCCCCCCCCCCCCCCCCCCCCCCCCCCCCCCCCCCCCCCCCCCCCCCCCCCCCCCCCCCCCCCCCCCCCCCCCCCCCCCCCCCCCCCCCCCCCCCCCCCCCCCCCCCCCCCCCCCCCCCCCCCCCCCCCCCCCCCCCCCCCCCCCCCCCCCCCCCCCCCCCGGGGGGGGGGGGGGGGGGGGGGGGGGGGGGGGGGGGGGGGGGGGGGGGGGGGGGGGGGGGGGGGGGGGGGGGGGGGGGGGGGGGGGGGGGGGGGGGGGGGGGGGGGGGGGGGGGGGGGGGGGGGGGGGGGGGGGGGGGGGGGGGGGGGGGGGGGGGGGGGGGGGGGGGGGGGGGGGGGGGGGGGGGAACGGTATTGCCCGCAAGACAAGAGCAGCTGGTGACATTGATCTTTCTTAGCACGAGATCATGTGGCCGAGCATTTTATTGAAGCAGACTCGGTGAGAATGTGGACAAGAGGCCACAGTTTTCCTTCCTCATGCTGCCTTTCACTTTCATACACCTCAGAGTAACTGTCGT
Source organism: Hippocampus bargibanti (assembly GCF_051943395.1). Lineage (NCBI taxonomy): Eukaryota > Metazoa > Chordata > Actinopteri > Syngnathiformes > Syngnathidae > Hippocampus > Hippocampus bargibanti. The sequence continues at coordinate 17,223,176 of NC_142740.1, read as the reverse complement.
CTATAGCATCATACGTGTCAAAGTAGAGGAAGTTAAAGTACTATCAATGTGTAGGAGATGTCATTATAACCTCTATTACCAGTTATTCAGTCTTTAGTCATCATTTTTGTGAAACGTCTGTATTTTAGTCAGGCCGAAGGAAATGTCGGTGGGAATTTATCAGTTGGCTTTGGGTGTTATTCTAATTCAGAATCAGAATCAGAAAGCCTTTTATCGTCCCACAATGGGGAAATTTGCAAATTCTGCAACCCAATTGCCATTGGACATTAAAGTGCTTTTGCTTGTGTTTTTTTTTCAGGTCAGAGGTGACAAACAAAGTCATACAAGGCAATTTTAAATTCACTGATTTCATAATAGGTGTGGGGGGAAAAATCATATTTAATTGCCATTTGCTTATTTGCAGATGAGGTAAGATATGGGCAAATAGCATAGGAACAGTATTTATGCAAACAATCAAAATGAGACAACAAAATTAAATACCAATTGAAATGCTTATTGAAAAATAAAGCCAAATAGTGTGAATTGACATTTCATTGGCCTTTTTAGGTTCAAGCAAGTTAAACTGAAATCATATTGAGACAGTTGAATGTTGGGGACTTTACATCATCACAAGGCAACGAGACCAAAATGATGTCTGCATCACGCGGGCCATGCGTGGGGCTGAATGCTGGACTGATCATCGACTGATCAAGTCCAGGCTCAAGCTGAGAATTCGACCTCCTCATAAGAAACAGCAGCCCCAAAGGCGTCTTAACACCAGGGCCCTGGAGTACCCAGAATGTGCAGCCAGCTACCGCCACAAGCTGGCAGAGGGACTTGCCAGCCTGGACAACGACACCAGTAACGGTGACCTTGATGTTGAAAGCAGGTGGAAAAAATTGAGGACAACAATTCATCAAGCTGCCTCTGAGACCATCGGCTTCACTCAGAAACGTCATCAAGACTGGTTCGATAACAGCTCAGCTGCCATACAGGAGCTTCTGGAAGCCAAGCGCAAAGCCCATACCACACTTCTCTCCAACCCTCATTCTCCACTTCTCCTCTCACACTACAAGGCCATCCGTGGTGAAACACAGAAACAGCTGAGGATGATGGAGAACAAGTGGTGGCTCAGCAAGGCCCAAGAAATCCAGAGGCATGCAGACAACAACAACACACACGCCTTCTATGATGCTGTAAAATCCCTGCACGGCCCACGAAGACAACACATTGTCCCAGTTAAATCTGCAGACGGTTCTGTACTACTGAAGGACAAACAGCTAATACTTGAGCGCTGGGCAGAGCACTTTGACTCCCTGCTCAACCAAGTAAACCCTTCAGACACATCTGTCCTTGACTCCCTCCCAGAGCTTCCAACAGTTCCCTCCCTTGATGAACCTCCTCAGTTCACAGAGGTCCTCTCTGCAATCCGGAGCCTTAAAAACAACAAAAGCCCTGGCCCTGATGGACTTCCAGCTGAGGTCTTCAAGAGCGGCGGTTATCTCCTGACACGGAAGCTTTACCACCTCATCTGCAACATCTGGCAAAACGGGACACTTCCTCAGGAATGGAAAGACAGCAACATTGTCACCATTTACAAAAGGAAGGGGGACAAGTCAGTCTGTGGCAACAGCCGTGGCATCTCCCTACTTTCTGTTGCTGGCAAGATTCTTGCAAAAGTAATGCTGTTCCGTCTTACATCGCACATTACCGAAGACATCCTCCCAGAGACACAATGCGGCTTCAGGAAGGATCGAAGCACTCTGGACATGATCTTCGCTGCGCGCCAAGTTCAGGAGAAATGCAAGGAACAAAATAAGGACCTCTATATCACCTTCATTGACCTTACAAAGGCATTTGACACAGTTAACCGTGACATTCTCTGGACCATACTGCAGAAATTTGGCGTCCCCTCCAAATTTCTTGGCATCCTAAAACAGTTCCACAGCGGCATGCAAGCAACTGTACTTGTTGGTGGCCAGCAATCTTCCCCGTTCCCTGTGGAAGTCGGGGTGAAGCAGGGCTGTGTACTGGCCCCTGCTATATTCAACCTGTTCCTGATGGCAGCTACGCTCCTCTTCCATAAGTCCATCCAGGAAGGTGGCGGCGTACAAATCCAATTCCGCCTGGATGGTAACCTGTTTAACATCAGACGCCTACAGGCCAAGACCAAGACCCTGATCAGCGGCATCCACGAGCTACAGTATGCAGATGATTGTGCTCTGCTGGCCCACAGCCCAGCTGCCATGCAAAATGCCCTTGATACCATGTCCTCCGTCTACCGATCACTCGGTCTCGTGATCAATGTAACCAAAACGGAGGTCATGGCAAAAGAGAGTTCTCCAACCCCAGCGTTCACCCTCAGTGGCACACCCCTCAAGGTTGTCCAACAATTCAGCTACCTCGGCAGCATTCTAACACCCTCCTGTCTAATTGATGATGACGTCCAGGCCCGCATCCATCAAGCCTCCAAAGCTTTTGGCAGATTGCGTACTCGTGTGTTCGAAAACAACCACTTAAGAACTCCAACAAAAGTCGCAGTCTACCAAGCAGTGTGTGTGTCCACGCTGCTATATGGCGCAGAAGCCTGGACCGTCTATCGACGCCATGTGAGACGCCTTGATGCATTCCACATCAGGTGCCTCCAACGAATCCTTGGCATCACCTGGCAGGATCGTGTTCCACACACCGACATCCTTCAACGCACTGCCTCCACCAGTATCGAGGCCATACTGGCAAAGAGGCAACTTCGGTGGGTTGGACATGTCATCCGGATGCCTAGCTGCCGCTTGCCTCGACAGGTGCTTTATGGACAACTCTTGTCAGCGAAGAGGAACCCTGGTGGTCCTAAGCTGCGATACAAAGACCAGCTTAAACAGACTCTAAAGAACTGCAACATCAAGCCCAGCGATCTGGAGTCTGCTGCAGCGAACAGGCCACTGTGGCGCTCCTTATGCCACGAAGGGGTGACACAACTTGAAGACAAGCGCACCCAGAGGAGGATCGTGCGGCACGAGCAAAGACACCTTTGTGCTGCTTCAGTACCGCCTCGCCAGCCCGGTCCTGGCCTCACATGTCCTGAATGTGGCAGGATTTGTGGCTCCAGAATCGGGCTTCATAGTCACCTACAGTGGCATCGCCGCCAGCGCCAATAACCACTGTCCAATACCCCACAAAGCAATGGAAGCGACGTCATCCTCGACTTCGATGGACTGCCAAGAGTGAGAGAGAGAGTGTGTGTGTGTGTGTGTGTGTGTGTGTGTGTGCGTGTGCGTGTGTGTGCAGTGTGTGTGTGTGTGTGTGTTCTTTTCTCACATTGTTTCTAGCATTATAAACTAACCTGATGTATGCACATGTGCGTGTGTTTTGTTGTCAACTGACATGGACCGGCCTTCGAGCCGTCCTTCATAGCGTGTGTGAACTGATCCTCTCGGGAACGGTATTGCCCGCAAGACAAGAGCAGCTGGTGACATTGATCTTTCTTAGCACGAGATCATGTGGCCGAGCATTTTATTGAAGCAGACTCGGTGAGAATGTGGACAAGAGGCCACAGTTTTCCTTCCTCATGCTGCCTTTCACTTTCATACACCTCAGAGTAACTGTCGTCTATAGCATCATACGTGTCAAAGTAGAGGAAGTTAAAGTACTATCAATGTGTAGGAGATGTCATTATAACCTCTATTACCAGTTATTCAGTCTTTAGTCATCATTTTTGTGAAACGTCTGTATTTTAGTCAGGCCGAAGGAAATGTCGGTGGGAATTTATCAGTTGGCTTTGGGTGTTATTCTAATTCAGAATCAGAATCAGAAAGCCTTTTATCGTCCCACAATGGGGAAATTTGCAAATTCTGCAACCCAATTGCCATTGGACATTAAAGTGCTTTTGCTTGTGTTTTTTTTTCAGGTCAGAGGTGACAAACAAAGTCATACAAGGCAATTTTAAATTCACTGATTTCATAATAGGTGTGGGGGGAAAAATCATATTTAATTGCCATTTGCTTATTTGCAGATGAGGTAAGATATGGGCAAATAGCATAGGAACAGTATTTATGCAAACAATCAAAATGAGACAACAAAATTAAATACCAATTGAAATGCTTATTGAAAAATAAAGCCAAATAGTGTGAATTGACATTTCATTGGCCTTTTTAGGTTCAAGCAAGTTAAACTGAAATCATATTGAGACAGTTGAATGTTGGGGACTTTATTTGATTTATTTGATTCATATTTTTTCCAGCAATTTCAATAGTGTGCTGTTAAACTGATTGTGTCAACATAAATTGTTTTTAACTCATTCACTGCAATTCCCAAAATATATTTGGGAATTGAAAATATGACATCGAGCGCCATTCCCCAATTTGTTTGGGTTTTGTTTTTTTTTTTTTCATGCTTGGGTGGCAATAAAGCGCTGGGCCTCTGGCAATATTTCTTCTTTTCCATAAGTGGGCAGCATTTCCCTTTTTTTCATGTTTGCGCTTGGTCACAGCTTCAGCTGTTGTTAAAGCGCTATATAAACCAATACATATGTATTGCATTGTATTTTGGACAGTTTCCTTCAAGCTCATATAACTCCAGAACCATATAATTTAGGAATTAACTCTTTATTTCTGATGAAGGAAGAGAGTCTAAGGTTTAAGGTTAGCCATTTTGGAAATGACATTATAGAACTTTTAGCAAGGAATAAATAAGACAAAAAAAATAAGAAAAAAAAACAATCAAGGTTTTTTTTCTTTTTCTCTCAGGCCATGTTAGCTTCATCAGCCCATACATAAAACACTACGAGGGGCTGTCATACGACAGGCAGGACCTCCACAGGAAGCACCTTCGAAGTCGCAGAGATGCAGAAACTCACCGACACATGCTGGAAATGGACTTCACTGCTTTTCACAGGTTTGAACAAAGAAAAAAAAGATGTGCAGGTGCATTCCATTAATCCATCCCATGCACCCCCACCCCGACATTTGAAACTTTGAATGAATTATTTGGATTACTAATTATTTCACTGGGAGGAGCTGTAAATACAAATCAATTTTGTTTTCCTTCAGAGGAGTTGCATTGCGCGTTCACAGATTGCATATTTGCTTCTCCCGTTTCCTGTAGAAATTTCCGACTACGCCTGAAACGAGATGCTGGGACGTTCGCCAGTGATTTCAAAGTGGCCAGTGAAGACGGAGCCATAGCCGCGGACCTCTCACACTTATATTCAGGAACATTAGAGGGTTGGTTTATGTGTGTGTGTGTGTGTGTGTGTGTGTGTGTGTGTGTGTGTGTGTGTGTGTGTGTGTGTGTGTGTGTGTGTGTGTGTGTGTGTGTGTGTGTGTGTGTGTGTGTGTGTGTGTGTGTGTGTGTGTGTGTGTAAAACTGATGAAAATCAAGCACATTGACCTCATATTTTTGTTGCTCTTCCAGGTGAACACGACTCTGCCTGTCACGGGTCTGTGTTGCATGGTCAGTTTGAAGGAAGCATCCACACAGGCAATGTCACTTATCACATAGAATCCGCTCACAGATACAATGTCACAGATCACCACTCCATCATCTATCGTGAGGATGACATAGGTAAGAAAATTCTATACATGCGGTACATCATAACTTCCAATTTCTCCTCCAGCAACAATGTACACATTGTACGGTACTACTAGACCACACAGGCATGGAATCACTATAAACCATTATACATCATTTCATCTGTAATACACGTCCAGAATTACTAATAATGCATCACAGGTGAACAAATTTGCTGTGGTCATTTCACATATTTGTATGATTGCTTTTTATAGGCAGAACTCATAGGCACAAATTTGTTTTCTCCCAAAAGTCCAATTAAAAAAAAACAAAAACACAGCTGTCGTTTTTAGTTTTATAATACAAAGAAATAGTACTCTATAATAAACCAGAATTATATGATTAAATATGATGTAAATAATGCTGTTTTGCAATATGTCATGCTTCATTTCAATGTACATGTGCTGCTCCTTTTGATTACCTCAAGGACAGAAGATTACAGAAAATGGATATTGATATAGAGATAGACCCCAGTAAGATGCTGTTATACACCGAGTTTTGTTAATGAGGATAAAGACTATATGTTTTTGATACTTCTAAAATTGTCTACTCACGTGTCTTAAAAGCATCGTGACACTAAAATTATTTGTTTGCCAGTTGACGGTGCTTTGCATTGTTTGCCAAAGCTACTTGGTTGTTTTAAATTTGAAATGCATATTATTTGTCTTGTGTTTTGTCTGGTAGTAAAACTTCAATCAGGAGAGGCAATTTACCGGTGGAAGACTTTTTGAAAGTTTTGTTCAGCCAAACTGTTTTATGTTGAGTGTATTGAATTCAGTTCAATGCCACCATATAGTGCTTGTATCTCAAATTGTGACTGAAAAATCCAAAAAACCAAAAAAATGTATTCATCTATCAAAAAGTCATGTTGTGTTTTTCGCATCTCAAGGCACCACAATCTTAGTGCAAAGTTATGTGATGAGGAAATTGGAGTCAAAGAGCAGCAGTTGTATGACAGCTGTAAATAACAAATGATTCCTCCGGTTAGGCTATCAAGCACAAGTGTGCCATCTGCCTCATACCACTTAACTGCCGTTAAACTCTAAAATTCCATGCTACAGTAGATCCCCTTCACAAATTCGATTCACATGCATCTTGGCATCAAGCCTCCATCCCAGAATGCTCTGTAGGTTGGTTAATTCGAGCTCGTGAAATCAGACTAATCTCATGGCAGGAGAGCGCGGGAGTAGGAACCTCGTAAAAGTAGGCAAAGAGAGATTGAGAAAAAGAAGACGTGATACTAAAGATGGAGGCGGGAATACGGCCAAAAAGCAACATGAGAAATTAGTATTCAGAGATTTTTATCTAATGGCCACATGCCTGCCATGATAAGTACAAGTGTGTGACTTGGTGTATCTTTTCTCAGCGTGATGTTTTTTTCCAAGAACGCGTGCCCAAATTCACAACATCCTTGAATGGGACCACACGTGGACTTCATTTGTCTCCTCTCAAAATAATTAAAAAAAAACATCCTGCTTATCTCACAGGAAATTCAAAACAATCCCGCTCAAGATGTTTTGATGCAACAATTGACATTGCCGCTCTGAGTTTATATTTGGACTAAAGACCCCGTAGACGTGGTCTCCGCTGAGATGGGTGATGTCATGATACCACCTTCAGATATGGGACCTTTGGCGCTGTCTGATTAACCACTAGCACGTCCACCTCAGTTCAATTCAAGGTCGAGTTTGCATGTTCTTCCCGGGCCCGGGTGGGTTTTATCCAGGTACTTTGGTTTCCTCCTGCATTCTAAAAACATGCATGTAAGGCTGATTGAACACTCCAAATTGACCGTAGTTTGGAGTTTGAGCGGGAGTGGTTGTTAATTTGTGCACTGTGATTGGCCGGCAGCCGGTTCAGGGTGTCAATGTAATGTAAACGGTTACCAGCTAATACACACACACACAAAATTGTTGAATTTACTAGATTTTATTTTGTCAAGTGACTGCACTAAATAAAATCATATGAGATGAGAGTAAATGTCTAAGCTATTTATTTACTTTTTGTTTTTAAGTAAGGTATCATTTCTAAAAAAAAATCACGTTTTGTTTCGTTTGACCACTTGACAAAATTAAATTAAATTCAACAGTGTACATCATTCTAAAACATTACTTGCAAACATATTGAACAAAATAAAAAACATAATTTTAACAAATGTAGTGTACAGAATTAAAAAAAAACAGGAAGCCATTGTAATTTTTCTGGACAGATGATTCCACCAAATAATTTTGTGGTTCTCTTGCGCCCACTAGAAGCAGCCTGGATACCAATGGCGGTATTCATACTGCACTTTCAGAACAGTTGATACACATTTTTTCATTTTTTTTGGCACTAATTGAACTTTCTTTATTTAATATGTGACATGACTGCCATGTTACCAAATACTTTCATTTTATAAAATACCAAACCGAGGTTATGTTTTGTGATTGTTCAAGTAGACTTAGGGTAACACTCATCCCACATTCATGTTTGATTTTCCCCACAGAGTTTAATGTTAATATTAACTCATTCATTGCCAGACGACGTGCATAAATGTGTCCACTCCAATGCCAGGGTTTTTGTCATTTTCACTCAAATTCCAGGACCCACAGAATATTGAGTTTTAGTAATGCATAAACATGCAATGCAGCATTAGAAACATTTGACCTTTGTTTTCTTTCAGAAAAAAAGTTAATTCCTAAATTCTGGAGTAATATGAGGTGCAAGTGGGGGTGGCTTTACAAAAGGCAAATGCTGCACCCTCGTGAAATGTAATAAAACATTGCCAGAAGTCTGACCAGTGCTTTATCGGCACCCTCCTGCAATAAAAAACCAAAACCCCCAAAAAATCGGGAATGGCACTCCCTGTCATATTTTCAATTCACAAATAAATTCTGGAATGGCACTGAATGAGTTTAAAAAAAAAGCGAGACAGAAACGATCAAGCCATTTTTCTGTCATGGTGTATCCTGATTCCTTTGGCTTTGATTTCTGCTGAGTTTCATTTTCAGTAATTGTTTTGCGTAATCCTTTCCAGATATTTGCTTATATGTAACTATGTAGCAACAGCAGTGGTTTTCCCTTATTACATTTGTGGAATTCTTGGAAAGCACTGTGGTTTAGGGGCGTTGTATGCGTGCTAGTAATTTGATTACTTCTGTAGCTCTTAAATCTTGGAAGTGAGAAAACATGAATATGGAAGATCTGTCTGAGGAGTACATTCCCCTCTGTCCCGGCTTCAAGTTCTTCTGGGTCACTCGTCTCTCGTGCGAATGCAAACAACACGTGAAAGTGATTTTGAGGTCATGTTACTCAACAGTGTCTACGGGAATTCAAGGTTATTTGTCTCGACTGAATGCTGCAAGGGGATGGTTGGTTGTTTTTGTCGGCAGTTGCTTGCACATGATGTGCTGATCCTACACCGCCATCATCGGTCGTAGTCCACCCGAATATGCTCTTTTGCGCAGTGTTGGCCCTATTTCAGTCTGACTTAGTCTGCGCAACATGATTTGGAAATGAGTATGGATCCAATGACTCCCATGTGAGCAAGTATTATTGCAGAGGTGGATGAAGAAAGCTGTCTCAAATCTGTTCCAGTGAACTCTAGCCCATCCATCCACTTTTCTTTAACAAATCAGACAACCCATTGAAAAGTACATTACCCAACCCCGTCTCTGCCTTTTTGAAAATGTCTGACGCTGTCAACTTGATGTTTGATTTGTTTTAATGGATTAAAATAGTCCAATGAAATTTTGAACAATTCAGCTTGAACCTTTAATCCAAAGATTATTTTGGGGTTGTTGCCTACTATTGTCACGATTTGCAAGGTGGTGGTAGACCCCAAAATATGCATGCAGGAGGGAGGAGCATGGTGTACCGTATTTGACAAATTGTATTAAATAAAGTCAGCAGGAGCAAAGTCTCAAGAAACATAGTCATCAGGTTAGTTAGTCAGGAATGTAGGAGCAATCGGTGGGGCAGCAGGGAGTGGTCCTCTGCTCCCCCGAACCTGAGAGTAGGGACCTATCATAGCTGGGTCCGGCGCCGCCATGTCTGGACATTAGGGATATATACATATAGGGCCGATACTACCAGTAAGACTTTAGTTCGCTGACAAAGCCTCTTGGATGGGAGGCGAAACGTCCGACACCTTCAAAAAAGTACAGATGATGGCTGAAGAAACCTTCTCATCGATGGACCACTCCTGTACAACTGAGAGCTTACACAGACGTATAGTCATCAGAACAAAAAGGTCCAAAGTAGTAAACAAAACCATGTGTAAACATGACAAGACAAAACAAACCACACAGGGTGAAACAAACAACGACCCGACATTGAATGGTTGTGCCCTGTTAACTGCCACTGATTACAACGACCAACACCTTGTTAGCTGCAGGCGGGGCCCAACAGTGCAACCCGTTGGTTGCAAACCGAAACGTGACAACTACAAGGCATCTGGCAAAGATGGTTTGTATAGCCTTGCTCAGTCAGTTCTGACTGTTTTTTTTTCAAATTCTAATGACATTTTGGACAATGCTAGGACACAAACTTTGTGGGAACAAAGTATGCAATGGTAGCGATTTATCTTTGTCCCACCGAAATATATATTCGCTAAGCACTGTTTCAATGAGTAGGTGTGGTGAACGTCAAATGATGTTTGTATCTGAATGACCTGTGTTTTTATGTAGTTTTGCCAACTAGAGGACCTGGACCAGATTCTGGATTTTGTGGTACAGAATATCTAAATGCGGTTGCCCAAAACCTGAAACCTGTTCATCAGGTAAAACAAAAATAAATCCTCACCTCTTACCTTTGTACCACCTCTCAACCCTACCACACACATACACCACAAAAATCTGAAAAAAGTTCCAGAAGACTTAAAAATGATCCGAAAGTCTGTTTATTAAGTATTGTATTTTTCCTTTCCTTTGGCCTCCTTAAGATGGCATCACAGAAGGGTACAAATTATGTCAACCAAGGAAAGTGCGACCACAAAAAGGGAAATGGATCTTTCCTCATAGGAAAGTCCTGACTACTTGGTACCATGTGACCAAATGAACAATGCAGCTGGTTTGGCATGCCAGACCTTGTTTGAACAAATCTCCCTAGACATCTAAGCGGTCTACTAATTAATATTCCCAAAGGGTAACCGCCGTATTGTTTATCAACTAATGGTATGTCCCCGTTGTCCCTTGTCAACAATGGTTTCCGGAACATTTACTCGAATCCATTTTTAACAACATGCCCGGTTGTAGAGATCATTTCCACTCTCAGAACATCATGGAATGGTCTGAGCAGATGTTTTCCCAAGAGTTCTGGTTGTGTTCCTGTCCCCTCAAGTTCCTGATGTGACCCTATCGGCGCCCCACAGGAGGCGGCAGCGAACCGTGTGAGGAGAATGCCGGATGAAGCCAAAACTAGCTGCCTGCTGCATCTCACCGCTGACCATCGCTACTTCAACAGGTTTAAGTCTGTGGAGGCTGTTGTGGCTCAGGTGACCATCTGTCCCGCTTTATCAAGTTAACTGCCTCACTTGTCTTTAAAATAGTTTTCAGGTACACTTCACTAATCTGAATCACCCATGCAACTATATTTAATCTCTAATCTCCTGGATGCCTCCTTGATGAGGCATGCCACACTGGCAGAAGACCCCGGGGACGACGCAGGATTGGTACGGCGTCTGCGGAGATGCGAACTTTGCACCTGCATCTGTCATGGTGAAGAAAGAGCTGATCCAAAGGGAGAAGCTCTCAATTTACCGGTCGATTTACATCTCAACATTGATGTATTGTCACAAGCTATGGGTCATGACCGAAACAACTAGATCAAGCGGCCGAAATGAGTTTTCTCCATGGGGTGTCTGGGCGCTACCTGAGAGATAAGGAGAAAAGCTCGGTCATCCGGGACGGGCTCATAGTCGACCCGCTTCTCCCCATCATATATGAAGTGGCTCGGGCATCTGATTAGGATGGCTCCTGGACGCCTCCTTAGTGAAGTGTTCCAGTGACAGACCCAGGACACGCTGGAGAGACTATGTCTCCCAGCTGGCCTGGGTATGCCTCGGGATCCGCCAGGACAAGCTGGAAGAAGTGTCATGATCTGGTTGGCGACCAACGGGGTGCGCTGTCGGCCCCGCCTGCACCTGCACAGGTGCTGGTCGTCCCGATCAGATTGGCGACCAACGGGTAGTGACGTCAGCCCTGCCTGCAACCTCGCAGGTGCTGGTCGTTTTAATCACTGACACTTAAAAGGACACCCGGCACGACCATCCGGTGTCGGTTCATTGTTTGCTGCTTGTTTGCTGCATGCATTGTGTATGTGTTTGTTTAACCTTGGCGGACTTTTACTTTTGGTCTTCTTTTGCTACTTTGTATTTTTTCCATTCAGATGATTTTGATGTTTTACATTTTGTTCCTGCTGACTTTATTTTAATACAATTTGTCAAACAACCTCCTGCTCCCTCCTGCCTGCTTTTTGGGATCCGCACCCGCCATCACCACCTTGCAAACCGTGACAAGATGTGGCTGAGGAGAAGGAAGTCTGGGCTTCCCTACTGAATCAGAAAGAACAAAATAAGTAAATTAGCTTCAGGGACTAGTCCACCCCCAACCCTAGAGCAGGGACCTATCAAAGCAGAGGTCTGGCCCCGTCACCTCCTTCCATTGGGTATATATGTAGGGCCAGAGCTACAGCACAACTTTAGTTCGCTGACAAAGCTTTTTGGACGAGGAGCGAAACATCCGTTACCTTCAAAGAAGTACAGATTACGGCTGAAGAAACCTTTTCAGCGACTACTTCTTGTTGCAAGACCTGTTGTGGCTCAACATTACTTCACATATAAGGCACACTTGAGTATAAGGTGCAGGGTCATCTTTTGAAGAAAATGAAGGTACACCTTATAAATCGCAAATACGTTAACACTTACATACAACATGCATAGTCAAATTATTAAATATATACTATAGAAACACAATACACAATTTAATAATTACAAATATTAGTCCTGTAAATTGTTCTTCCATTGCCGTTCCATCCTTCTCCCCATTATCTGACCTTGCATCAATTCCACTGACCCTCTTTACATTCTTTCCACACCAAGCGATCAAACACAGGGCGTCCCTGGGTTCCTGCCAGTCTCTTGCAAGATGGACTATGAAAATACACTGAAAGCCATACTGTAATACGATCTGTTGTTGTAAATAGACAAACGGGTGTTACCAATCACTGCTGGCCTGCTTTCACCATCTACCATGTCCTAGGTGTCAATATTTACAGTCAAGGAAGTTTCCCCTGCTGGCTCAAATATTTTTTTTCTCCTTTTTGCCTGTTTTCATCTCCCATTATTTATACAGTACACTCACACACATGAGTGGCTTTCACATGAATCTTTCAGGGAAGGATCGCTGCAGAAAATACCCCATAGATGCGTAGCCCTGGGATTCTGTGTGCCATTTCCCAATTATGGCTGGAATATTATTATGAATGACGAGAAGTTGGTCACTCGCATTTTGATTTGAAAGAGGCTATGGCTGAAATCTATTATTGAATCATTTGCAAACAATGACCTAAAGTGACCCATGAACCTTATTATTTCCTCACATCTTTCTGTATTTTGTTCCCAGGTTGCTTCCTACATGAGAGCAGTCAATGACATATATGACAAAGTGGAATTTGAGGGAATCAAGCTGATAAACTTTAAAGTCAAATCCCTCACTGTAAGAAGCTACTGCACTCAAGAGCAAAAGAGTTGTTCAAATATAAGCCACTGGTTTCATATTTGACTCAAATGGATGGTGTACGACTAATTAATTAACACAGTTTTATTGATTTGGTATCCTGATCAGGTAATGACAGAGGAGAACAAAAAGGATCCACTGAATCCTCTCTACATTGGCCCAGAGAAGCTATTGAGTCTTTACTCTGAAAAGAACTGGGGCAACTTCTGCTTGTCGTATCTGCTAACCAACCGAGACTACAGCGGAGTGCTGGGACTCGCCTGGGAGGGCAAGGCCAGTGAGTTACAACACACTTGATACTTCGCGGCCTCACAATTAAGTAGGTCAAGGTCATCATAATTAACTCATTCACTGTCATTCACAAATTTATTCGGGAATTGAAAATATGACGTCGAGCGCCATTCCCAAATTTTTTCAGGTTTAGTTGTTTTTCTTGTTTGGGTGCCGATAAAGTGCTGGCAATGGCCTCTGACAATGTTTTTTTTTCCCTTCCACAAGGGGCAGCATTTCCATTTTTTCCATGTTACCGCTTCGTTCCAACTTCAGCTGTTGTTAAAGCACAATATAAACCAATACGTATGCATTGCATTTGGACAGCCGCCTTCATTTCAAGCACGTATAACTCCAGACCCATATAATTTAGGAATTAACTCTTTTTTTCTGGTGAAAGAAGATAGTCTAAGGTTTCTTACGCTGCATTGAATGTTTATTTAGTCCTAAACATAATATTTTGTGGGTCCTGGAATTCGGGGGGCAGTGACAGAGACTCAGGCACTGGAGTGGACACATTTTTGCACAGCTGGCAGTGAATGAACGTTAACCTAAAATTAGTTTCATGAAATTATATCATTTTTATTTAGAGATATGCGGTGTGGATAAAAAATACCCACCAGACTTTCAGGAATGTAATCAAGTGCAAAGAATTTCAAGGTACATTAAAGTATGACAACCATTTATCGATTACAAGTTTTAGAGGGGAAAAAAAAGTACTCAATTTAGACTGGGTTGAAAATTTCAACTTCTTCTGAAGGCTTGACTGTGAGGTCTGAACATGACTGGCACCTAATCAAAGGAATACATAGATAAGAAAGAAGACAAATATAGTTAGTGCTGACCTGTAAATGAAGTGAATGAAAAAAGAAATTCTGATTGCACGTACTGTAGTAGAAGAAAAGAAACATTATTCCCTTCAGTAGCGACGAGGAAAATCTAAGACGACTCATGGAAGTAAACTTTCTGCTAAATTTGATGCATGCAGCTTTCATATTGGTTCTTCATACATTAAAAAAACAACATCAAAATAGATTATACACAATTATTTTGTCTGACAGAAATTTATTGTACAACTGGAATTGCATATATAAATAATTATTTAATTCCCATGTTTATTGTATTTGCAACCCCGAGAGGAAGTTGCCAAGCCCGCACATGTACGAGCACAGATGCAACATGGTGTATTAATACATTCATTTCAGATTGAGGGAAACAAACAATCCATCTATTTTCACCCAACACCGCTGCATTCAAATTGCAGCCTTACACAAGTGAATGTAACACTCTGAAACAGGAAAACTATTTGTGTGTCCAGTGCAGCCTCTCACCGAGATATTTGACTTGAAAGGTGAAATAATATTTGCCCGCGCCGTATCAGTGTTTGAACCTCTGCATGGTGCAACGCTGATGCATTGCATATATGACTTGTTAGACCCCTTGATCATGACAACAGAGCTGAAACCAGGAGTGTTTGATGGAGCCTTTACAGTATGTTGGGAAAATGGCATACCTGGGGATCTTTGAGGTGGAGTTTTGTGTTTTAACTTAGGAGCTGCAACAAAGTCATATGCTGTAAAAACAATTCAGTTACATAGAGCGGTGATTTTCAACCATTGTGCTGCGGCACACTAGTGTGCCGTGAGAGATCCTCAGGTGTACCGTGAGAAATATCCAATGCTGGAAAAGGATAAAAACATTGACATAGGGTACATATGACAATAAAGTTGGACCAAATATGGAATGGCCCAACATTGTGGGTTATGCACTGAAATTAAATTGGTTCATTCGACCTTATGGCGGAAATAAATCACTCTAATTTAAAAAAAAAATTGTGGATCACTTTTTGACTTCATTTACGCTATTTTTACATAGCTTCTATGTTTTAACACAGTTAAGTTAGAAATAATAAAAAATAATAATAATCTGTAGTCATAAATAGACTGACCTTTAGAACTGACCTTTAGACTGACATTTAGAACAAAAAAATAAACACCACCACAAAACCAAACAACAAATGTGTTATTCATTTGACACAATAGATTATTTTGTATGATTTTTTTCAACCCATCTCCTCATGGCATGGTCCTTTTAAAAATTACATGTGAACTTTAGGGGCAAAAGCTTTCCCGACCATATGATAAAGTAAAAGAGGAAAACCAAAGAGGAGGTTTATGGATGCTGTCAAAGAGGACATGAAGGTGGCTGGTGTGAGAAAAGAGGATGCAGAAAACCGGGTTAGATGGAGGACATTGATTCACTGTTGGGAAAAGCCGAAAGGAAAAGAAGAAGATTACTTTGACAATGGTTGCATGTAGCTGGCTCGGAAAATGCTTTGTGTGTCTTTAATGCAGGGAACAAAAAAATACAACTTAAAAAAAAGCTAGATGGAAGTTAAATTTTACTTTATGGTTTATATATCACAGGCATGGTATGTGGTATAATTATTGTGCAGTAGGAAGTTGGAGAATTCCGTCAGTTTTGATGATAAAAGAGCTTGTTGATACACAGCTTTGGATTGGCTAAACGGGGAGAGGTGAGGGGCTCGAGGCGTGAAAGCAGACAGCCACTCTGACATGTGATTAGGCCCCAATGAACCTTTGACACCTGAACACACCACCACTTCTGTCACCACCCCCTAGACGTCTTGGAGAGGCTACATTCCACAGGGTGATCGCTATGGTGACATCTCACGTGAGGAGCAGAAAAATTTGTGGTCAATAGCATTGCTGTGACTCGCCGGAGCAAAGTGACTGGTCAAAAAATTTCTCTCACATTTGACCTCAAACAACCAAATCGCGGAGTATCTGTCTCACCCAAATCTATCAGTTTATTGCTTCTCTTGGCTAATGTGTGCCTCTGAGACCCCAGGGTGGGCAGCTAATACACGTGCAGACACTCCCATGCGCACCACCCTCCCCCTACCCATTCATCTTACCAGACTCCTCCTTAAATTGAGTTTCATCTAGCAATGCGGTAAACCACAGTAAAATTCCATCTTTGCTTGAACTGATAGCAACGGTCTATTGTTTGGTTGCCTTGAATTGTTTTATAATAATTAACATAGCATAAAAAATGTGTTTGCGTAACAATTGACTTGGCAATAAATCAGACAGAGCCCAGAAGCCTGCTCATTTAATCATTACCCTGTTATTAACTAACACGTATTTATGGAATGACCAGCAGAACTGAATATTGCTGCTGATGGCCCGGAGATATCTTCGGCAAAATTGGGTTACAGATACTTCCCACCTTAAAAAACGAGATACATTCCGAGCGGTCGTTCGTAAGATGAATTTGTTCGTAAGCCTCTTCAGTGCTATATTTTGTATGGAATGTATGTTTAAGTCAAACACTGAACGGGGAAGTGTAAAACACAGACATTCTAACAGTCGTAAAATAAATTCACACCTACTATAGTATGACGACATGTATTCTTGGGTCTTCAGCAAGCCCTTACTGAAGCTGCTGGCACATAATTGCCGAATTACGTGCCATTACTTTTTGTTATGCATCGCCATTCGCTTCCTCCTTGGAGCGTCAACTGGGAAGTGGGATTTCCTCCACGCTCGGCGGATCGGGGCCTGAACTCGTTGGCAACACTTCAACATACCCGGGCGCTGATTGGTCAGCCTTGGTGTCCGTTGCGCAAACATCCAGCGCTTGAAACATTCCAATGTGTCTGTGTGCGTGCGTGCAGCACAGTACGCAGCCAATCACAAGCGAGCTCAGCCAAAAAAAGGCGCACAATACAAAATCTAATTTCCAGCATCTTTGTCCGAAATTTTTTCGACATACTGTACGTAATATGTAATATGTTTGTCTGTACCGTTATTCGTAACTCGAATGTTCGTAAATTGGGGACCGTCTGTATGCGTAATCCAACTACCGAAAATCTTGAAAACAAAAATACTTTGGAAGCTAGAAGTTCTTCTAATAACGCAAGCGGGGTCAATAATCCCACCAAAACAAGGCAGTTTGCCAGTTCTTAAATACATGGCAGGCTTGATTGGTAAACACAGAACAGGTGGGGCACCTGGAAGGAACCGCCTTTTACTCCAGCTATTGTTGATAAAAAAATAAATAGACACACACGAAACAAATAAAGTACTCTTCTGCTCGGCTCACAAATACCGCATTCCTTCCAAACGACATGAAATTTACGGTCAAGAAATCATCGATGGAAAAACACACATTCCTTGACTTTATGTGCTGTTTTTATAACTCAGTTTTTATGACGTTTTTATGGCATTTCATTGTTTGCAGAGGCATAAAACGGAACTGTATAAACAAAGAGCTTTTATCTGGTTACCAAATATTAATACCATGAGTGACAAATCTCTGTATTGTGTGGCATATCTACATCACTGTAAACTATGACTATAAGTGACCCTTTTGATCAACTAAATTTATTTTTCAATTCAAACCGTCTATAATATGCCTCAATTTTTGTCCCCTTCCCACCCCAAAGCCAAATAACATATTGAAAAAGGTAATCTACACAACCTTGACCTTGAAACTAGTGTGTGCGTTTTGGTAACTGTCTGTCTTATCATCACAAGGTCAAGAGAGTCTAAATGAATCCCCCCCGCCCCCCACACACACATACACACACAAAAAATGTGAATTAAAATCTGTTGTAGAAATGAATCTTGCCTCTGTAGGATTCCTTATTCAAATGTGGAGGTCAATGAACTCTGGAAGGAAAAAAAAGCCTGCACCATTGTTTGGGCGTTTGTATGAAACAATGTGAAAACATTTTATGTGCCTCAAGAGAAGCAAAGCCAAAATGTTTCCTGAAGTTTTCTTTCGTCCACGCACTTGTTTTTGTTGTTGCTGTTAGGTTAAGGGATCTGGAGGAGGAGTTTGTTTGTGGTTGTGTTTATCCGTGCAGTTAAGAATGGGAGCCTTTCATAGTGACTCTCTTGTGGCCAAGACGAGTTGTGCTCAAGCTGCCAAAATCCACAGCAGAGGCCTTTCAGGATTCTTTCTAGGAATAGCGGCTCCTTGAATGAGGCTTTTGGCGGATGCAGGAGACAGGGGGCAGGGGGATAAAAGCAATGTGTGCAATAAGAATTCCCAGTTAATTATTTTGTTTTTTTTGACTGTGAGCTCAAGCAGTTCAGCATGTCATATTATATTCAATATTGTGTAGTCCATTGATTCGTGGATTGGCTACTTCCTACTACTACTACTACTTCCTTTTTGGCGCTCATTGTTTCTTAAACAGGGTCGGGGGGTGAGGGTGGGGTGTTGAATCACAGAGTTACTTTTATCATTGTGCCCAAGCCGTCACGCCGAAATCTCGATCGCACCCCCACAAACATGCTGATGGGAAATCCAGATGTCCACAGTTGGTTCCCACAATTCTCAATGACACCTGGTGAACTCCCATTTCTCTGAAAATTGAATATTTTTAACACACAAGTACACTTCCATTCCTCCTGAAAATTGGGGATTCCACAGGTCAGGTTACATAAGCTATGTTACGTAAAAACAAACAAAAAAAAGGGGCTGACGTAAAGCACACATGGCGTGGGAGGTTGGACATGTTGAAGTGGCGCCTAAGGGGCAAATGCAGTTGCTGACCTTTAGCGGTGCTTAGCATCCATGTGCTAAATGTGCAACATAAAGTACCTTGTGTAAGCTCTCAGTCGTACAGGAGTGGTCCATCGATGAAAAGGTTTCTTCAGCCGTCATCTGTACTTCTTTAATTCTACTTCTTTAAAGTAGTACTTTTTGAATTTTACTACTTTAAAGAAGTACAGATGACAGCTGAAAGAACCTTTTCATCGATAAAGTACCTTGTCATGACGCAAAGGAACAGTCACAGTCAAAAGTTTTGTTTCAGGATGCTAGTCAAACATCTTCTGAATTATCATACAAATAGTTTATTAAAAAATTGTCATCGTTGAGTCAAAGTTGATTAAAAAGGATTGTTCTAAACTGCAGATTTCAGTGACAGATGTAAAGATGATAAGTAAAAAACAATATAATCTCTTTTTATGTCCATCATTCCAATATCCTGATTATTGATTTTTGGTCACATGATGACATCAGGGCAATTTGACTAGAGAAAGAAGAAAAATGCCGGTGTAGTGACGACCGCCGTCACAGCTGCGAAAGGTGGTGGGAAAGTCATGTAATCAGGGACACTCGGCTCCAGGAAGCCGGATAACTTCACTGATCAGCGTTTCATTGTTTTCAGACACATGCTGCCTCCGGGAAAAAACTTCAGGCGTCATCGTGTCACATCATGAGGCGACACTTTGACCAATCAATTTCTGTACATTGAGGCCCCTGAATGACACATTCTCATTGCATACATGTGAGGAGAACCTGCTGCTGGTAAACACACCGCAGCCTTTTTTTTGTCGGACCGTTACATAAATCAGAAACTCAAGGTCAGTTATGCAACCTTGTCAATGGGATGTGTGAAGGGGCTGAATGTGGAAACGGGCTGATTAATTCCTTACACGGCGTTGTCGCCATTTTCTGCCTTGTTTGGGTGTGACATTTCCCACCCCTCAAAATGACACGGATTAAATTCTTTAATCGATTGCAAACATGTATGCTTTCTTCTTCAGAACTATTTGAATCATATTCATAACTGGATAAGTAACAAGAAAGCATATTCTCAGAATCTGAAGCCATTATTTTGATTCTCGAGCAAGGCAAGACGTCTTGCCGTGACGCCACGAACATATGGGCGGGACCTTCTGAAACTGGCCACTTCCGGTTTCAAAAAAGTACTTTTTCAACACTTTAAGTCATTTTTATTTGTGTTTTGCATTTGACTAAAAATATCATACTGCATGTTTTGGGTATTTTAGATGCTATGAAACGTTTTTTTCTGGTGTCAGTTAGGAAACAAAAAAGTGACGTCGGTTGTCCTTTAACTCAGGCAAAACAGGCAGGACCAACTTTGGACACCCCTGCCATAGACTCTCTTCTTTCATCAGAAAGAATGAGTTAATTCCTAAATTATATGGGTCTGGAGTAATATGAGCTGCAAGTGGGGGCGACTGTACAAAAGGCAAATGCTGCCCCCTCGTGGGAGGGAAAAAACATTGCCATAGGCCATGGCCAGCTCTTTATGGCCACCCAAAACAAGAAAAAACTAAATCCAAACAAATTGGGGAATCGCGCTCCATGTTATATTTTCAATTTGCGAATAAATTCGGGAATGGCAGTGAATGAGTTAAGTATTCCCCCAGAACTCCTCATCCCCAAACTTCTCCAGCTTGGTGTGTCCCCCACGATCTGCCAGTGGACCCTCAGCTTCCTGACAGGACGGACACAACAGGTCAGACTGGGAAATATATCATCCACAACACGAACCACGAGCACTGGAGCCCCGCAGGGATGCGTCCTCTCTCCATTGCTCTTCTCTCTCTACACAAACGACTGCACCTCAACGCACCCAGCTGTCAAATTCATAAAGTTCGCAGACGACACCACGGTCATCGGTCTCATCAAAGACGGCGACGAGTCTGCGTACCGACAACAAGTGGAGCAGCTGGAGCTCTGGTGCAGCCGTCACAACCTGGAGCTGAACACGCTCAAGACAGTTGAGATGATGGTGGACTTCAGGAAACATCCATCACCACAGCTACCCCTCACACTATCCAACTCCCTGGTGTCAACCGTTGAGACCTTCAAGTTCCTGGGAATCACAGTCTCCCAGGACATGAAGTGGGAGGTCAACACCAACTCTATCCTGAAAAAGGCCCAACAGAGAATGTACTTCCTGAGGCTGCTAAAGAAGCATGGCCTGCCACAGGAGGTGCTGCAACATTTCTACACGGCTGTCATCGAATCCATCCTGTGTTCTTCTATCACCGTTTGGTTCGGGGCCGCCACAAAAATGGACAAAATCCGACTTCAACGGACAGTTAGGACGGCGGAAAAAATCATTGGCACCGCCCTACCCACTCTCGAGGACTTGCATACTGCAAGAATCCAAACTAGGGCGCGGAAAATCCTACTGGACCCTCCGCACCCTGCCCACCACCTTTTCCAGCTACTCCCCTCAGGCAGGCGCTACCGATCCATGCGCACCAAATCCAGCAGACATTTAAACAGCTTCTTCCCCCAAGCCATTAACTCTTTGAACTCTTTCAACAGTAGCCAAAATGGAACTGTATAGTGCCACTTAGCAGTTTTTTTTTGACAACGATACTAGTGCAGCGTGTTCTACCGGAAACAAATTCCTTGTGTGTTCTACATACTTGGCAATAAAGATGATTCTGATTCTGATTCTGATTAATGTTAAGCAAGGAGATTTTGAAGCAAGGTTATATGGTTGTTTGAAATTCACATGTATTTCTCTTTGTTTGATGGTTAGTTTGGTAGTAAATTTCAACTGCAAACAGCAATGAATAAAAAGCACAAAATTTGCTTTTCAAAAATGTATTCACAGTGCGAAATTGCCGCTTGTTGTGAAGTGGGATGAGTGGAGGTCACTGCCCCTGATGACTGTGTTTCAAAAAAAACTTGTACGTCGCTTGTATCACAAGACACCAGTTATGGGTGAATACGTAAAACAAGCATCCACTTCAAACAGGTCTTAATTAACTAATTCACTGCTGTTCCCCATTTTATTCTGGAATTGACGTGGAGCGCCATTCCCAAATTTGCTTGGGTTTTGGTTTTTCTTGCGGGGGTGCCGATAAAGCTTTGACCGCTGGCAATGTTTTTCCCTCCCACGAGGGGGCATCATTTACCTTTTCTATAGTCGCCCCCGTTTCCAGCTCAGATAACTTCCGACCCATATAATTTAGGAATTAACTAATTCTTTCTGGTGAAAGGAGAGAGCCGAAAGTTTCTTATGCTGCATTCAATGTTTATGTAGTCCTTAAACTCAATATTCTGTGGTCCTGCAATTTGAGTGAAAATGATAAAAACCTTTGCATTGGAGTGGACATATTTGTGCATATCGTCTGGCAGTGAATGAGTTAATATATGATTGAAATCATTATACTGAGTCAACGGGCAATTGCCGTTGAAACATTTCTTGAAGGCTTTTCAATGTGCAAAGCATGCTTGGGTGAATTTAATGTGAAAGAACTTGATAGACGGACCTTGACCTCAACATCCACCAGTCACCATTTTATACTATCTCCATTTTATTTAATTTATTTTTTTAATCAATGCTACATATAAAAATCCAGCTCCATTACTCATCTTATCTTCAGGTAACTGGGGAGGAATCTGTTCGCAGTACACCACCTTTCGAAATGGCCAACCTGTCACCCTGAACACAGGTTTGGTCACGATTCAGAACTACGGACAGTTCCTGCCTCCTCGACACGTCCAGTTGACCCTCGCTCACGAACTTTCTCCAACATGTCGTTACATCTTACAACTTTAGACACAATGTCCAAAACTATTAGCATATGTGTGTCAGTGCTGCACAAACAGGAGGATTTTCTCATCCAAACATCAAAATAACAAAACCCTCTTTTCTGGCTCTTTTCTCACAAAAAAAGCGGACTTTTCTCTCTATGTGTCTTTGTGTTGGAGTATTATGTATGTTTAGCGGCTTTACATAATCCCTTTGCAGTGCTGCCGTCACCAGGAAATCACCATGACAAAACACGGCCTATATGCGCACACACATACCGGATGCATATACGCACCTTTATGTTCTACTGGAAGCACCCACAAGCCTTTTTTTTTCACATAAATGTGCCTTTTCACTCAGGCCTCCCTTTTTGCACGATTCCATGGAGAAAAAAGGAATCCTGCAGAGCTACTCCTGATCTGATTTGTTCTACTAGTCAATCTCTGGCCTCTCTTGAATTGTTACTCCGGTGCAGATGAACGCGCATAAGGATGTGTGAGTCGCTGTGTTCCAGCAGTGAAATTCAAACAGCTCTCATCTTGTTTATGTCCCATCCTCCAAGTCTCCCTCTCTTATTTACTGTACACTGTTGCCTGTACAAGCAAGGGTACTATCCATCCACCACCGTTCATATTTTTCCTGCTCACAAATATATACAACATAAGAGAAATATCATTTTTAAAAGGGTCACTCCATTTTGTAGCACATTCCCCGAATTTCAACTCAAAGGAAGTGCAATTACAGGTCAACGGTGGCACAGTTTCCGTCTTTAATCGGCCTCTTCCGTGAACATGATTACAATGGATAAAGAGGGGTAACACGCCCTCCTTGGAATATATTATTTGAACCGTAAAACAATGACTATGTCCAGATGTTTCTTGTTGATAGAGAAGACAAAGCCATTAGGTTAAACGATTATCCGTAAAGTCCTGTCCTAGTCTTAATTCGTAATGTCGCGGATTATTTTCATTTTCCAAGTGAATTAGACAAGTTATAGATTGTGTTGGATTATGAACTGTTTGCGGTCTAATGATGAAATGATTTTATTTTGTTAGTCTTTTTAATATCATTGCATTACCAGTACCAGTATATTTCTTCCAAAAAGTATTTTACAAATACGAGAGCAAAGCAAGAGGGGCATACTGTTCTTTCAAGACAGAACATGACATTCCTATGGTCGTGCAGGGTCATCGCATTGTTCAACAGCAATCTTGACTGGCGACAGGATACAACAAAGATAACGGCACTGCGGCTTTCTATGACACAGTGTTTCACGAGCTATTTATTTGCTTCCTCTTTATGTCTTGACACTTTCACCCCCAAAAAATGCTTATTTTATTGATTAGGTATAATGGTGTATAAAATGCAAGGACCACTTAACATTGTAGGTACATTTGGAATATTTGTAACATTGAGGATGTTGGAAATTGAATGCAGAGATCTAGTATTTCGAAATAATTCTTACATGTTTGAAGATAATTTGTGTGTAAAGACTGCGAGCGATATTATTTTCAATTAGGGAGATGTAGTGCTAAATTGTTTGTCACCATTTCGGCTTTCCTCATTTTTGGAAATGTGCCTAAAATGAGGCTCAATCAAGCGTCCCACCACCCCACACACCCACCCAAACTAAAAGAATTAAAAAAGAATTTGAGTGCCTTTATTCGCCTCAGACAATATGTTCAAATGTGAAGTTAGTTAGCTAGGCATCATAGTTTGCTAACTGAACGTGCCTAGCTATCTCATGCCTGAATAATAATCATACATTTAATTTAAAAGCGCCTTTCAAATCACCCATGGACAATTAAAACAACAATAAACACTCAAAAAAGCTACAAAGAAAATGCATCTTCTCTCAACAACAACAATACTACTGCTACTACTACTACTACTACTACTACTAACAATAATAATAATAATAATAATAATAATAATAATAATAATAATAATAATAGGAGTTTGCATGTTCTCCCCGGACCCGCGTGGGTTTTCTCCGGGTCCTCCGGTTTCCTCCCACACTCCAAAAACATGCATGGCAGGCAGATTGACCACTCCAAATTGTCCCTAGGTGTGAGTGTGAGAGTGACTGTTGTATGTCTTTGTGTGCCCTGCGATTGGCTGGCAACCAATTCAGGGTGTCCCCCGCCTCGTGCCCGAAGACAGCTGAGATAGGCTCCAGCAACCCCTGCGACTCTAATGAGGAATAAGCGGTACGGAAAATGAGATGAGATGAGATGAGATGAGATAATAATAATAATAATAATAATAATAATAATAATAATAATAATAATAATAATAATAATAATAATAATAATAATAATCCATCTTCTGCTGCTTATCTGGGGTCGGGTCGCGGGGGCAGCAGCTTCAGTAGGTAAGCCCAGACTTCCCTCTCCCCAGCCACTTCTTCGAGCTCGTCCTGGCGGATCCCGAGGCGTTCCCAGGCCGGTTGAGAGACATAGTCTCTCCAGCGTGTTCTGGGTCGTCCCCGGGGTCTCCTGCCAGTAGGGCACGCTCGGAACACCTCACCAGGGAGGCGTCCAGGGGGCATCCTAATCAGATGCCCCCTGAAGAAGCAGATCTCTATGTGAAGGAGAAGCAGCTCGACTCTGACCCCCTCCCGGATGACCGAGCTTCTCACCTTATCTATAAAGTAGAGCCTGGACACCCTACGGAGAAAGCTCATTTCGGCCGATTGCATCCGGGATCTCGTTCTTTCGGACACAACCCAAAGCTCGTGACCATAGATGAGGGTTGAGACGTAGATCGACCGGTAAATTGAGAGCTTTGCTTTTTGGCTCAGCTCCTTCTTCACCGCGACAGATCAGTACAAAGTCCGCATCACAGCACACGCTGCACCGATCCCCCTGTCGATCTCTCGCTTCCTCGTATCCTCATTCGTAAACAAGACTCCCAGATACTTAAACTCCTCCACTTGAGGCAAAATCTCCTCCCCGACCCGGAGAGGGCCCTTTTCCGACTCAGGACCATTGTCTCAGATTTGGAGGTGTGATTCTCATACCAACCGCTTCACATTCGGCTGCGAAACGCTCCAGATAGAGTTGGAGAGCTCCGTTTGAAGGCCCCAACTGTACCACATCATCTGCAAAAAGCAGAGATGCTATAATGAGGCCACCAAAACGGAAACCTTCAACGCTTTGGCTGCGCCTAGAAATTCTGTCCATAAACGTAATTGACAGAATCGGAGCCCAACCCTCACTGGAAACGATTCCGACTTACTGCCGGCAATGCGAACCAGACTCTGACATGGGTCGTATAAGGACCGAACGACCCGTATCAGGCGCTCCTGTACCCCGTACTCCCGAAGCACCCTCCACAGAACTCCACAAACGCCTTCTCCAAGTCCACAAAGCACATGTAGACTGGTTGGGAGAATTCCCATGCACCCTCGAGGACCCTGCTAAGGGTGTAGAGCTGGTCCATTGTTCCACGGCCGGGACGAAAACCACACTGCTCCTCCTCAATCTCAGGCTCGACTTCCCGACGGACCCGCCCCTCTAGAACCCCTGAATAGACCTTACCAGGGAGGCTGAGGTGTGTGATCCCTCTGTAGTTGGAACACACCCTCCGGTACACCTTCTTAAAAAGGGGGACCACCACCCCGGTCTGCCAATCCAGAGGCGCTTTCCCCGATGACCATGCGATGTTGCAGAGGCGTGTCAGCCAAGACAGCCCCACAACATCCAGAGCCTTTAGGAACTCCGGCCGGATCTCATTCACCCCCGGGGCCTTGCCACCGAGGAGCTTTTTAACCACATCAGTGACTTCAACCACAGAGATCGGAGAGCCCATCTCAGAGTCCCCAGACACTGCTTCCTCCAAGGAAGGTGTGTTGGTGGAGTTGAGGAGGTCTTCGAAGTACTCTGCCCACCGGTACACGATGTCCCGAGTCGAGGTCAGCAGCGACCCACCCTCACTGTACACTGTGTTAGTGGTGCACTGCTTTCCCCTCCTGAGATGCCGGATGGTGGACCAGAATTTCCTCGAAGCGGTCCGGAAGTCGGCTTCCATGGCCTCACCATACTCTTCCCATGTGAGAGTTTTTGCCTTGGCGACCACCGAGGCTACATTCCGCTTGGCTAATCAGCTGTCTCAGGGATAATAATAATAATAATAATAATAATAATAATAATAATAATAAATATTTTTTTTAACTGGAGCAGAAATGTTAAGTTGATAAGTGGTGCATCATCATCATTCCAACGTTACATCGCTAATAGTGCTGTGTTGGATCTCATTAGATATTTTGAGCTGTACATTGAAACTTAGTCGAGTCTTCATGTGTGTCTTTTTTTGTAATAGCATGATGAAGGCAATAATTGTGGCAACCTGGGCTCCTCCAGTGGAAAAGGCCGATATCTTATGTACCCTCAAGCCACAGATGATGTGCGTGAAAACAACGACAAACTGTCTCCCTGCAGCGTTCGACGCATCAGCGAGCTGTTGCGCCTCAAGAAGGACCATTGCTTTGTGGGTGAGCACATGTTCACATTTTACAAGTGTGAGTCACTATAAATATTATCTCTGAATTGTCACAGTATTTACACGTGCACTCTCTGTGGATAGTCAGTGATCAGCCCATATGCGGTAACCAGATAGTAGAGGAAGGCGAGGAGTGCGATGTGGGACACAATGACACAGACCTTTGCTGCTACAGTGCTAAAGAGCGAGTAGGGGTGCAATGTCGCCTCAAGCCTGGCAAAATATGCAGGTACATGTTTGAATACACTCATCTATGCAAAAAATGTGAGGAAAACACCCTCAGTGCTTCTGACACAATAGCGATTTCACACTGACTTTCATCATCTTCTTTCTTTCTTTTCCTCTTCCTTTCATAACTTTGCTGCTGTGAAATGTACATTTCTCCAATGTGAGACTAACAAAGGTAAATCCAATCCAATCATAGGCCGCATCGACACGATGCACTGAAATAGAGAGTAAAAATGTGGGTAGTTTAGCTCAAATATTGTTCCGAAACTCCAAACACAAACGTTTCTTGAACATGACATTTATCTTGATTAAATATAACACTATCGAGAGTGTATGAGAATAACTGAAATGAAGCCTGAAAACCATAACTGTTTTTTTCTTGCGGGGGTGCCGATAAAGCACTGGTCAGACTTCTGCCGATGTTTTTCCCTCCCACGAGGGTGCAGCATTTGCTTTTTGTACAGCGAGAGAGTGTAAGGTTTCTAACGCTGCATTGAATGTTTATGTAGTCCTAAAACATAATATTCAGTGGGTCCTGGAATTTGAGTGAAAATGACAAAAATCTTGGCACTGGGGTGGACACATTTTTGTAGTAAACGAGTTAATTACTTGCAGATATTACACAGTGCACAACGCATGTATGAATTACTAATTTGAAAATCAGAAGTCAAGAATAATAACTCTTTTTGTGGATTATATATTAACATTTACACTTTTGGTTCAGACTTGAACATGCATCATAAAACTTAACATGCTTGATTTGTTTTCTTGGGCCACTTAAATTAATGTGGTGGGCCAGATCTAGCCCGCTGACCTTGACTTTGACATCGGTGGTATATTGGATTGGATTGGATTTGCCTTTATAAGTCTCGATAGATATCTAAAACACATATTTTGTCTTGGTACCGTGCTACTTTTTTTCTGCACTTACTTTCCGGCACTCTGCAATGACGCTGTTTCAAAATAGCTGTGAAGTCACTAGCCAGAAGCTAGTTAGCAAGCAAGCACATTTTCTTTGTACCTTAACTATAGCTTGCTCTGCAATGTGAGAACTCAAATAACCATACAATCACCTGTGGTTTACGATCAGTTTTATGATAAACAGATAGTTCTTAATCTAAGTCAAGAAAATATTGTCGATGTAGCCAGCTTTCACTGGGCATTAAAAAAATGACACGATGTACCAGATCTGACTGGCCAGCCTTGAATTTGATCCTTGTTTTGCAGCATCTGTTCAGCTGGCATTATGCCTTCTCTCTTTTCTAGTCCAAGTCAGGGTCTTTGCTGCAATCAGGAGTGCAGTTTTAAGTCAGAAGCTCAAGCATGTGACGAAGAGACGGACTGTCAGAAGGCCAGCGTTTGTTCGGGTCTTTCATCTGTGTGCCCTGATCCAAGGCCGAAAGAAAACCTCACACTCTGCAGTCAAGGGACTCGTGTCTGCTTGAATGGGGTGAGACAGTAAAAAAGCAGTCAATTCATTTTTGATACAGATGATTGTGGCCAGACTCACTTGACAGCTACGGCCAAGCTACGCTAGCTTTCTGTTTGAGAAGAAACATTTTAGATTGGCCCCACCCACGTTAGCCCTATCCCCAATCAATCAGTGCTGACAGAGAAAAACAACTATTAACTCATTCACTGCCAGACATACAAAAATGTGTCCACTCCAGTGCCAGGGTTTTTGTCATTGTCACTCAAATTCCAGGAACCAAAGAATTTTGAGTTTTAGGAATACATAAACATTCAATACAGTGTTAGAAACCTTAGACTCTCTTCTTTCATGAAAAATAGATGTAATTCCTAAATTATATGAGTCTGGAGTTTGAAATGAGGGTGGTTGTCCAAAATACAATGCAATACATACATACATGTTTTATATAGCGCTTTAACAACTGCTGAAGCTGGAACAAAGTGCTAACATGGAAAAAAAGGAAATGGTGCCTCTTGTGGAAAAGACCATGGCTAATGCTTTATCGGCACCGAAGCATGAAAAAACACAACCCAAACAAATTCGGGAATGGCGCTCTGTCATATTTTGAATTCCCGAATTAATTTGTGAATGACAGTCAATGAGTTAATTGACCACAACTAAGGGAAAGATTTTTCAAAATAATTCATGTGAAACAGAAATTTGGCACACACACTTAATAATCATAATCAATTGGGCACTCAACCTTACAAATGGAGTGACTCGTGCAAAAAAAGTTACATTGAATAAAAAATACTTGCAGTGGCAGATTTTGCTTTTCTATGACTTGATTACGTCTGTGTAAGCTCTCAGTCGTACAGGAGTGGTCCATCGATGAGAAGGTTTCTTCAGCCGTCATCTGTACAATTTTGGAGGTTTCGGACGTTTCGCCTCCTATCCAAGAGGCTTCGTCAGCGAACTAAAGTCTGACTGGTCGTATCGGCCCTATTTATATATCCCTAATGTCCAGACATGGTGGCGCCGGACACAGCTATGATAGGTATCACCGGTATCACCTCATCAGCATAACGACCCAGCATAACGACCCTCATCAGCATTACAAAAGTTGCCTAACCTGTTTTGCCTAAGCAGGCTATTGTATGAACGATCCAAATTGAACCTCACCCCACCAGACCGGTTTAATGAAGGATTTTGTTGTGATGAGGGTCGTTATGCTGATGAGGTGATACCGGTGGGAGTGGGGGTAATAGGCCAGTCGTTAGTCAGGAATGTAGGAACAATCAGTGGGGCCACAGGGAGGGGTCCTCTGCCCCCGCAACCTGAGAGTAGGGACCTATCATAGCTGTGTCCGGCGCCACCATGTCTGGACATTAGGGATATATAAATAGGGCCGATACGACCAGTCAGACTTTAGTTCGCTGACAAAGCCTCTTGGATAGGAGGCGAAACGTCCGAAACCTCCAAAATTGTACAGATGACGGCTGAAGAAACCTTCTCATCTATGACTTGATTAGTAATATTCACTTTTGGACTAATATTCTGCAGGTTTGTGCTGAGTCCCTATGTGTGAAACACAGCCTGGAGCAGTGTGACTGTCCGGGTGATTCTAAGAAGCAGAAATGCCACCTATGCTGCCAACAGCCCGGTAACCTCCTGGCCAAATGCAACTTTGCTCTTCAGATCAGAACTCTGTTTACCTTCCTTCACTTTCCAGTTACGTCCGCCAATGTCAATTTGCATAGAAGTCACCTTTGGGGCCTTCTTGCTTTCCTTTAAACCAGGGGTCGGGAACCTATGGCTCGCGAGCCACATATGGCTCTTTTGATGATTGCATATGGCTCGCCGATAAATATTACATATTATAATACATATTGTCGTTTTTTTCGTCGTTCATTTCCCGTTGGGGCTGCAGTTGGCGGAAAGCGCCATTTTGATTGGATGATAGTGGCCGTCATGTTGAAACAGGTAAACGCCCACCTACTGCACTTTTTTTTTTTTTTTTTTTTTTTTTTTTTTTTTATTAATTCAAATGGCATGCAAACATACAAAGCAACAGAAACAAACAAACAAACAACACTGCAAACAAAACACAACTACTGCACTTCACGCCCAACTAGTGCACTTCAGCGTGAAAGCACCGGAGCATTAGAGGAGAGAAAATGTTCTGATTCTAATTTGCAATGAAACAATACCAACGATGAAACAGTCGAATGTCAGTGACATTTTAACAAGCCCCATGTTAACGTAGTAGATTGCAGATAGCAAGTGTGGAAGCTTATGAGCCGTGTGCAGGCTAGCTAGCAGTAACTTCGCCTCTGGACCGGCAAATTGAATTTCATTCCGATCATTTTCCTGGATTTTTACCAAACACGAGGAACGGAAAACCATCCATGTTAACGGTGAGTACTATCACAAAGTTATTTTAAATAATACATTCAGATATTTTGTTGAAAAATGCGCACGCGAGCGTTTGTATGTGCGCGCGCGCGTGCGTGTGGCTCTCTCTGAAAAACATTTCTAAATATTTTACTTTTATGGCTCTCTTAGTCAAAAAGGTTCCCGACCCCTGCTTTAAACTAACAAATGGGATAAAGTGGTTCGGTTGAAAGTTACATCCAAAGGACAGATTGATTATTTTCTAAAGTATTTAAATTTGGCACGATGTTAACTAACTTATTTTCTTGTCCATTTGTCCAATTCGATTATTCGCAAACTAATGGCAGGTGAGCCGGAGACATGCGCTAGCACAACCTCCTCCGTGCTGGTCCGTCACTTCCAGAGAAAGGCTTTGCCACTGGTAGGTGGGACGCCATGCATGGGCAATCAAGGCTACTGTGACAAATTCCACATTTGCCGCCGGCTGAATGCAGACGGCCCTATTGCCAGGTTGAAGAACTCCTTTCTCAACCTTGATGAATTTGAAGACATGGGAGAATGGATGAAGGTAATTATAGAAGTTGAACTTCCAAGGGGCAACCAGATAATAAAGGTGGACAAAATGTTAAATGTTCCCACAAAACAAAAATATTTCACCATAAAATGGCAAGTAAGGAGATAAGGCAAGTCGATTGTGCCCTGGGAGGTGTAAAAGGGGCATATAGTGGTCAAACTCATTGAAACAGCCTAAATTTTGATTTTGGGTTTGAAGAGTAATTGCAGCAGATGTTTGTGTTTGTCAGTTCAACATGTCAGCGAAATGTTCATGAATGAATCCCTCTTGAGATATTTGGGTGTGAGCCACTTTAGATCTTCTTGACAGTGTGGCGAATCTGGAATGCTAATCCGGGTTTAAGAGCACCTCAATGAGCTCTGTACATTCAGAATGGGCATTAATAAAAGCAGATTTTCACAATTTCATGACTTTTCCACCACAGTGAGGCCTCGGTTTACGAACACCTTGCCTGACGAAATTTTCGGTTTACGAACGTTAAATTGATGAAAATTAAATCTTGGATTAAGCACTACTTTTCGGGATACACACGGAGCGCCGCCCCACCACGGCTGGCGGAGTAATCTTCGGCGGAAGTACACCAAAACACACAACCGAACAGCACCCCAGCCGGCCTACCTTTCCACCCCCCCTTTCTCTTGAGTGCACACGTCGATCGTCTACAAGGCTTTTTTTACAGATACTTTTGCTGTTATAGGCCCGAAAAAGACCCCACCACAAGCTTGTGTTCAGCCGAAGAGGAGAAGAAGGAGATCATTGAAAAACATGAACGAGGTGTGCGTTTGTCTGATTTAGCGGCCCAGTACGGATATGCTAAGTCCACCATTGCTACCATCCTTCGCAACAGAGAAGCTATTAAAAGTGCGTGTATTGCACGGCAAATTCACTCTGATATCGTCATGCGGCAAACTGAAAGTTCGCCGTTTATTGACGATTTTTAAGCGAGCATCGGATCATTACTCGTCATGGTGAGACAGCCAGTTCTGACTGTAAAGCTGCCAAAGCCTACAGGGGATCATTCCTCGAAATGGTGAAAGAAGAATGCTACGTACCTCAGCAATTATTTAATGCAGATGAGACCGGCCTTTTTTGGAAAAAGATGCCTAACCGGACTTTCATGACACAGGAAGAGAAGTCTGAACTCCATTCCATCAAGCCATCAACGACCATCACAAAGGTAAATAAAATGACTTTATTATACAGTGCAGTGTATTTCTGTCATTACAATACAATAGCACATTTATTATACATAGAACAAGGTATATTGTTTGTAGTTTTAAGGTGTATTTAGTTGAAAATTATATTTCATGGAGAACGGATTATTCTCATTTTAATGGTTTCCTATGGGAAATTAATTTTTGGGATACACACTTTTCGCCTTACACACTCTGTCTGGGAACCAATTAAGTTCGTAAGCCAAGGCCCCACTGTAATTGAATGGTGTGTAGAGCCACAAATAGATTTTTGTGTCTGCAGGCTCACTGGTGGGCCATCTTGTTGGCTATCCTGACACTGTCTGCAATAATGGGCTGCACTGTCTGCCTCTGTGGCCAAACATTGGATACCAGAAACCTGGAGTGACCCAGCCTGTGAAGATTGGTCAAAGAAATGTAATTTCTTTGACCAACTCCCTTCGAGAGACGGCTTTGGTTACATTGAGTTCTATTAAAAAACAGATGAAATGCATTAAAACGGCATCAGACGAATTCACAATTAATATTTGGATTTGTTTTCATATTAACTCATTTACAGCCATCACTGAATTTTTCTCAGATTTGAAGTGTGATGTGGAGCGCCATTCCCAAATTTGTTCGGGGTTTGGTTTTTCTTGCGGGGGTGCCGATAAAGCGCTGGTAAGACCTCTGGAAATGCTTTGTCCCTTCCACAAGGGGGCAGCATTTCCTTTTTTCCCACACTAGCGCTTTGTCCGAGTTTGCGCTGTTGTTAAAGCGCTATATAAACCAATATGTATTGCATTGTATTTTGGACAGCTGCCCTTATTTCAAGGAACGATTTAGGAACTAACTCTTTTTTTTCTGATGAAAGAAGAGAGTTTAAGGTTTCTTACGCTGCATTGATGTTTATGTAGTTCTACAACTCAATATTCTGTGGGTCCTGGAATTCGAGTGACAGTGACAAAGACCCTGGCACTGTAGTGGACACATTTTTGCACGGCTGGCAGTGAATGAGTTCATTTACATACTTTAATCATATCTTAATTATATGATTTTTATTTAGAGATGTGTGGTATCGATAAAAAAATCTACAATTAATGAACAGGAAAGAAATCAAGTAAATTCAATCTTAATCAGTTTCAGAATGCAATAAAGTGCAAAGAATTTCAAGGTGCAGTACATTAAAGTATGGTAACCATTTATTGATTAGACGTTTTTGAGGAAAAAAAACTCAACTTTAAATCTATTTGACCTGAAGCAAACAAATAAAGAAACAGTGCCATGAGACGACTGAGTCAATTGGTGGAGCCATAAAAACTTAGCAGCCTATCATTGATCACAGAAAAATCTTAGAATGCCACAACATTGACACTTATGCAACCATCAGGGGCCCTTATATAATCAATAATTTCATCTGCACTATAATTATTTGGACTGTGAGGTCGAGTGGTTAACACGCCGACTTCACAGTGCACAGGTACAGGTCAATTACAGCCCCCGGCCTTCTTGTGTGCAGTTTGGATGTTCTCCCCGGGCCTGCATGGGTTTTCTCCAGGTCCTCTGGTTTCCCCCCACATTCCAAAATCACGCATGGCAAGCTAATTGATTGAGGTAGTCCCTTTGAGGGAGATACGGTCGCAGCTGTATTGCTGATGCTTTATAGCTGGTTGATCCCTAACTGGTCCTCACCATCACCCAGCTCTTGTCTATGGCTCCAAGTAGCAGAGGTTCTGCGGCCACACCACGGCAAACTGCTTCGACCGGCAGGCTAAACTAGACAAGGGTAACCAGGGGGGGCTCCGGAACTCCTGGTGAAGAGCTTGGAGAGGAGATAGGCACCACCAAGTTTAATTGCCTACTGAAATGTCATGAAGTACAAACAGTCTGGATCACTCATGCCGGATCGGCCGAGGCCCGGAAAAACAACGACCGCGCTACCCACGAAGACCGAGAGCGCTGGAGATCTCTGACTGCCCAGACGTCCATCATGGCACCCCTACGGCCTTCTAGGCCATGGAATGAAGTGAGAAGTGAAGCTAATTGATTGAAAATTTCCCTCGGTGTGAGTGTGACTGTGCGCGTGAGTGTGAATACAGTATTTGTATTTTTTCTATGTACCTTGTGATTTGCTGGCAACCAGTTCAGGGTGTCTCCTGCCTTTTGCCCAAAGACAGCTGCGGTAGGCTCCAGCAACCCCGCGATACTTTAGAGGATAAAGCGATTGGGAAAAATGAATGACTTAATATTATTATTTGGGTCTTTCATGATCTGTTTGTTGCCCATGTTGTGGCTGACGTGTTTTCGGCCAATATCATGCCTGCTCATGTTACAGCGTGTGATGGAAAAAGTCACTGTTGCTCCCAGCTGTAGCCAAGCGTGACTTAAAGGGTCTCTCCACGTGGACCCAACAAACGCAGGAGCTATTTCCCTCCAATCCGTCACCATGTCCTTGTTGTCTTTGAACCCAAGTGCAAATGCATGATCTAATTGCAGTCCGTTGTACTAAATTCATCCTGTCTACTTGATAACTAATGTTAAGCAGATTCCTTACTTACAGACAGTGTATTGTAGGTGTTCAAATACCTGACATGTTTCGGCGACTACTTCCGCCTTCGTCAGAGTGTCACGGATGTTGCTGTGACGCGCCATTTTCAGCTGGTGTTGCTATGAGGACGTGACCTACCTGTCAGAACTGACAGGCAAGCCACGCCCCAGACAAAAAGAAGGGTTCGCCATGGGGGACCCACTCTCTGCCATCATGTGTGGATTCTTCATGGAGGACCTGGAACAGAAAGCACTTTCAACAGCCCCGGAAATATACAAACCAACACTATGGAAACGGTATGTGGACGACATCTTGGAAAAAATCAAAACTGGACATACGCAACAGCTTACTGAACACCTCAACTCCATAGACACCACAGGCAGTATCAAGTTCACCCATGAAGAAGAAACAAACCACTCCATCGCCTTCTTGGACTTGAACATACACCACACGGACAACGGGGACATCAAAATAAAAGTACACAGGAAACCTACACATACTGACCAATATCTCCTTTGGACATCTGAACACCCCACTATTCATAAGTTGTCAGTCGTCAGAACATTACATGAACGCACCACAATAATCACGGACCCGGAAGACAAAACACAGGAGGAAAAACATATACAACACGCACTGAAAAAATGCCAATATCCCCAGTGGGCAATAACTAAAGGGGCAGAGCAGGTCAAAAACAAAAACAACACAAGACAGGGAAGAAAGAAAAAGCAAACAAACAAACAAGAACACAGAGCAATGGTAACACTACCGTACATAAGAGGAATCACAGAACGCATACAAAGGGCACTGAGGAAACACAACATAAACACACCGGTCAAACCACACACAACTCTCCGTCAAATCTTGGTACACCCAAAGGACAAAATACTCCCGGAAAACAAATGTAACTCAATATATGAAATCCCATGCAAGTCATGCAATAAATCATACATCGGGGAGACAGGAAGGAGTTTCATTCCAAGAAAAAAAGAGCACAAGAACGAGTGCGAGAAGGAGACGGCAACAATCCAAACAAGAGCAATAAAAGAACAAGCACAACAGGAGCACCATAAATCAGCCATCACGGACCACTGCAAAAGAGAGAACCACATCATGGACTGGGAGAAGGCCAGAGTCATCCGCACCGAAGACAACAAACATCAGCGCTGGATCAGGGAGGCCATTGAAATCCGAAAGCGAGGACCAAGGACCATCAACAGGGATGAGGGAGCTTACATGCTCTCTACTACCTGGAGCAGCATCCTGGAGGGACGAGCGGACAGCGGGGGGCGTGGCTTGCCTGTCAGTTCTGACAGGTAGGTCACGCCCTCATAGCAACACCAGCTGAAAATGGCGCGTCACAGCAACATCCGTGACACTCTGACGAAGGCGGAAGTAGTCGCCGAAACATGTCAGGTATTTGAACACCTACAATACACTGTCTGTAAGTAAGGAATCTGCTTAACATTAATTGCAGTCCGGTTTTCCATATCATTGGTGTTCTACTGGTACAACAGTGAAGCGCCATCATGACTTTTGGCCCAAATACAAGTGCTCACGTCATTGTGACACACAGCAAACTGTTTTGTTAAAAATCAATGTACTGTCCTTGAAAATGTATATTTACAATTACATTCTGGGTCAATTCGGTGCAAATTACATAAGTGCTGAAAATGTATGAATGCTAACTATATTCAGGTGATACTGAAATGTGGAGATAACATTTAGCAGTTTTTCACTATTTTGAGTTTTCCATGATTTTTAGGAAGGCCATGGCTGAACTCCTTATCATGACATTCTTGCGCGTCTGGTAAGAGCCTCTAGACCTCTACCGCTACAGTATTTTGGAACAAGAACACCTAGGGCGACCCGAATGACTGTTGTTTGTCTTTGTGTACCCTGCGATTGGCTGGCGACCAATTCAGGGTGTCCACCGAAGACGGCTGGGATAGGCTCCCGAGACCCTAATTATGAATAAGCGGTACGGAAAA
Organism: Hippocampus bargibanti; assembly: GCF_051943395.1. Taxonomy (NCBI): domain Eukaryota; kingdom Metazoa; phylum Chordata; class Actinopteri; order Syngnathiformes; family Syngnathidae; genus Hippocampus; species Hippocampus bargibanti. The sequence continues at coordinate 17,185,480 of NC_142740.1, read as the reverse complement.
TGGATGGATAGAGCACCGATGTTCACATCAACGGCGGTGACCATTTTGAGTTTAGGATTTTGTGTTTCATCTTTATTAAGTTCATAGAGTTGCTTGTTCTGTAGCCACAAGTGGACATAGGCCCATGTCTTCTTGTTAAATCCAGAGGGTTGTGTCAGGAAGGGCATCCGACGTCAAAGCTTGTCCAAAACAAACATGCAAATCAAACCTCTGAAGATGGAGGACACTGATTCGCTGTGGTGACCCCTTGAAGGGAAAAGCCGAAAGGAAAAGAAGAAGAGGCTTTGGTACAAAGCCCATTTCACCTGATATTGTGAGAAATTAGCTAGCTAGCTAGCTATTTATATCTACATGCCGCATAACAGTCTTCACTGGGTAACAAAATTTGTAGAACAGTTGCTGTTCATTTAAATTCCCTTGGCTAGCATCAAAGTTGGTTAGCTTACTAGCTAGCGAGCGACTAGCACATCTTGTAGGTTATATTCCACGGATTTATGTTTGAGGAATATGATTCTTCATAGAAGTGCAACATTTTTCATCCTCAAAATGATTTGAATAATTGGAAAATCCACAAAATATCACGAATATGAACGTGTACACCTGTATTAGCATGAATATCTTTGTAACATGGTTCAGCAAACGTTTTGAAACTCTGAGCTCTGTCTTTGGTACTATAATTATTGAGAAGAGCGACCAATTTGATAGCACAGAATTCTGGAAAAAAGAAAATTTCCTTAAATGACCTGTGATTAATAATAACCAATTGTTAATGCTTTGTTGAGTCATTTCTACCTTCAGTGCTGTAGGCCAGTACAAGAGCAATGTGTTTTAATGTCAACTTACACTTTGTCACGGTTTGCGAGGTGGTGATGGCGGGTTCGGATCCCAAAAAGCAGGCAGGAGGGAGCAGGAGGTTGTTTGACAAATTGTATTAAAATAAAGTCAGCAGGAACAAAATGTAAAACATCAAAATGATCTGAATGGAAAAAATACAAAGTAGCAACAGAAAACCAAGTGTAAAAGTCCGCCAAGGTTAAACAAACACGTACACGATGCATGCTGCAACCAAGCAGCAAACAAACAATGAATCGGCACCGGATGATCATGCCAGGTGTCCTTTTAAGTGTCATTGATTATAACGACCAGCACCTGCGAGGCTGCAGGCAGGGCTGACGTCGCTACCCGCTGGTCGCCAATCTGATCGGGACGACCAGCACCTGTGAGGTGTAGGCGGGGGCGACAGCGCCCCCCGTTGGTCATCAACCAGATCATGACAGTACCCCCCCTTCAAGGGGCTGCTTCCAGAAGTCCCAACAGTCTCCCAAAAGGTCCACTCGCCAGGGAACGGTCGGTGGAGAGGGCAACCGCTGCCTCTCCAGCATACGACGGGCGGCGGCCTGATGGGAACGGGACTCGGCCTGGGGTGGACGAAGACGCGGCACGGATCGTCGTGGGCGTGAGTGCGATCCCTCTCGCACGTTCACGCGACGGCGCATGGCTCTGCGTGGACGTCGAACTGCCAGGCAAAGAATGGCACCCCGTACGGCCGTATGGGAACAGGTCTCGGCCGGACGCCGACGTGGGCGTGAACTGCCCGGCTCCGGGGGAACGAGACCAGTTTAGAGCCGCTCCGGGATCCAGCGGTGAGTGGGGTCTCGGACTGACGTTGATGCGGACGTTGCACGGCTCGTCGTGGATGAGACTCAATTCGTCATGCACGACGACAGCGTGGCTGGACGTGGGCATGCAATGCCAGTCACCCAGGGTCACCCTGGACGGCCACCTGGAAGGAGGTCTCGGCCGGACGTTTACGTGGACGTTGCGGCTCGTCGAGTGACGCAATTCAAACGCGACGATGCTTGCGCTAACGTGGACGTAGCATTGCCAGGCACAGGGTGGAAATGAGACGGGTCCGATGTACCTGCGGGATCCGATGGTTGGCCGATTCATTCTGTCACGGTTTTGCGAGGTGGTGATGGCGGCTTCGGATCCCAAAAAGTAGGCAGGAGGGAGCAGGAGGTTGTTTGACAAATTGTATTAAAATAAAGTCAGCAGGAACAAAATGTAAAACATCAAAATGATCTGAATGGAAAAAATACAAAGTAGCAACAGAAAACCAAGTGTAAAAGTCCGCCAAGGTTAAACAAACACGTACACGATGCATGCTGCAACCAAGCAGCAAACAAACAATGAATCGGCACCGGATGATCGTGCCAGGTGTCCTTTTAAGTGTCATTGATTATAACGACCAGCACCTGCGAGGCTGCAGGCAGGGCTGACGTCGCTACCCGCTGGTCGCCAATCTGAGCGGGACGACCAGCACCTGTGAGGTGTAGGCGGGGGCGACAGCGCCCCCCGTTGGTCGTCAACCAGATCATGACACACTTTTTTTTAATCAAAAACTGAAAATAATAAAACATAAAGACAATGTGTATGTGACCTTTCAGGTGTTGTTTATTAAAAATACACCTTTTAATCACATATCTACATTTATGTACAGGTAGAACAGATTACATTAAAGCAAAAATCTATTATTTCTTAGTTACATCAACTCCAGACCGTACACAGTATTAAAATGCCCACCCCTGGGGGTGACAAATAAAAGTCACAATGATTGCAGTTCCGATTTCTGGGGAGTGTCACTCACTAATGACGTACCAATGCAGAAAAATGGCAGAATCACGTCATGTCTTGTTTGCTAACACAAAACAACAGCATCCAATCAGAAACATTACAACATATTGCTGTATTACAAAATAAATTTGCCTGTCCAATAGCCCAAAGAAAAAAAGACAATTGTTATTGATTTCCAATCATTTTGTACCACATTAAAAACAAAAAACCAACGCAACCATATTAACACAACATTGGTCGTTTGTTGAGGTACCAGCCGAGTAATGGGACACAATGTCGAGGTGTAACTGAGTAGACAGTAGTAACGACAGTTTGTTGTCATGACAACCATAAAGCACCAAAAAAACACAGCAACAAAGCGCTTTGTTGAACTTAAGGCACACTGATCCAATTCCCCACAGTCACATGCCGTGCTGGGGCCCACAGTGGTGAATGCTTTGTTAGGTCAGATATATATTACATGTCATATAGTACATAAATACACTGTTGCGTACACTTTTATTACAATAACACTTTTCCTAAAATAATGAAGCAAATCCGTGCCTCTTTGAGACTGTAACAGTCGATATGGCACGGGTATGGGTAACATTTACATGGACTTGAAAAAATATTTCACTCAAAACTGGGTCAAAATCTCCAAACGACTACATGAAGCGAGGCTGGCCGACTACCTGCCTGTTCTCATAGCACAAGTTCTTTATTCATTTTGTATCAATCAATTTCTTTCAGGGAAATTACGTCCATGCAAAATCATCCACAAAAAAAAAACGTTTTGAAAGTGTAATCTATAAAAACTAATTTAATAGGACGTTAATACCTCAAAATATTGTCAGACTATTTGATGACAAGAGTGCCGACATGCCTCTGATACACATAAAACCAATCAATGACTCAATAAGCTCATAGTAATAACATGTATTTTGTTTTAAATTAAAAAAAGAAAAAAAGGACATCCTGCCGTGGATATATACGAGTCACCGCGGCGCTCTTTGGATGCTGAACATCATATAAATTATCTACAAAGTGCTGAAAAGGACACAGGGGTAGCGAAGGTTGTTTTCTCCGCAGGGTCAACGGGCCTCCAAGGTTATTCTAGCGATAAAGATGTTTATATTGACAAAACCTTGACAAAGTGATTCTTGTGTAGTGATTAGACAGGTGGAAAAATAAAATTATTTACCTTTTGGAAGTGCGTTTTGTGCCGGTTCGCCATGCGTCCTTACATTTGACAAAGGTAAGCTCCTGCGTTAAATGGGAAGAATCGGGATCTTTTGCGCAGAGCACCATCCTGGAAAACATGTCAGTTAGGAATCATGCACTCTGCACGCTTTTTTTTCACCCAAAAAGCAGAGTTTTTTTATTTATTTTGTCAATAGTGTAACCAAACGTCTTTCTGTGAAAACCCTTACTTTTGTTGCGTCTCTCCAGCCCGGATTCGAATTTTGTGCACCTCCATGTTGGCGCCGTCCGAGTCGCCGGACCACCAGGAAGAAACCGTCTTTAACATACTGGAGGCTGACCATCCGTTTGACTCCTCCCACTTGAATTTCAGCATCAACAGCTCGCCGATGTTCTTTTCGGTCACCAGCAGGAAGGAATGCGTCCGATTTGTTGCTATTTTCTCCTTCCTTGTCAGACAATCAAAGGGACGCGGGGTTAATGTTTTACCGGATGTCATTAAAAACGTTACCCGCAAAGTTAATGCTACCATTTTGTTTCTCGTGATGCTTCTTTCTTGTTCCATTATTGCGCAGCCGACACGCAGCGGCGCGTTTTAACTTTTTACAGCAATTCTTTGACACGGAAGCTCAATTTGATGGCACACTCACAACTGAAGCTGCACATTGTCCGCCTCCCCTTGGGTTCCAAACAGCGAGACGGTCAGTGAGGGCTCCATCTCCGAGCGGTTGACTTTACTGGAGAAGTGGATCTTCAGCTGGTAGTGGTAAACTGTACAAGGAGAATTCATATAAGAAACGAGACAGTGACTTGAAGATGCTAAGCGAGTCATCGTGTAATCGCCAGAAAAATTGTCAATGAAGGAGCGTCCCTAGAAGCTGCGAGAGGGAGATGACATCACAGCCAGCTGATTGGATGGCGAATAAGCGCTTTGAGGCAACGCCATGGCATCCATGGCAAAGCGTTCAGTTTTTGATCACCATTTTGCCTTTTGATCATTTGAGCTCATTCATTCAAATCTTGTTTGGTTTGTTTGAACAAGTTCAAAAATTCAAAGAGCAGTGAAGTGAGCGAGAATAGTAGCAAGGAACCCCCACCCCTCCCTATTGGATCCTACTATATTTTGCCAAAGAGCCCATTGCCATTTTCACACCGCATTCCTGGCTAATTGGTGCATTCGAGGTGGCCGAAGACTTGAGCTGGGATTGGCTTCGCCTTTCAGGCACAACTCGCAAAAGCGGAACATTGACGCGTGTGCATTCAGACACCGGTTGCTGTTTGCTCAATGAATATAATTTCATACACGGGGATGTTAACTGTCTTAATGTTTTCTTTAACTCATTCACTGCCATTCCTGAATTTATTCGGGAATTGAAAATATGACGTAGAGCAACATTCCCGAATTATTTAGGGTTTTGTTTTTTTCAAGCTTGGGTGCCGATAAAGCGCTGGTCAGGCCTCTGGCAAGGTTTTTACCCTTCCATAAGGGGCAGCATTTTCCTTTTTTCCACGTTAGTGCTTTGTTCCAGATTCAGGTGTTGTTCAAGCACTGTATAAACCAATTTGTATGTATTGCATTGTATTTTGGACAACCGCCCTCATTTCAAGCTCATATTACTCCAGATTCATATCATTTAGGAATTGATTCTTTTTTCTGATGAAAGAAGAGTGGAAGATTTCTTACTCTGTACTGAAAGTTGATGTAGTCCTAAAACACACTATTCTGTAGGTCCTCGAATTCAAGTGACAGTGACAAAAACCCTGACACTGGAGAGGACACATTTTAGCACGTCGGCCAGTGAAAGAGTTAATTGGTCTTGGTGGTGAGTAATTGGCTTGCAAACCACTAACCTCTAAACGGCATGCTGGCTCTAGTCTTGGTGAACATCTGCACATTGCGCGCTTTGCGGACCTTGCTGATGTCGTAGCCCACCGTGTTGCAACGGCTTTTCCGGCAGCCGAGGCACATGCCGCGGTCGAACCTGTCCTTGCTGCCGCAGCGGTAGGCCTTGGCCGCCTCCTGCTCGTTCAGCAGCGAGTCGATAAAGAGATGGATAGAGCGCTCGTGCTCGCACTTGACCGCATCGGCGATGGCTGTGGAAGAAATAGCATGTTAAAAACTGATTTAGAGAAATTGAAAAAGCCAAGCAAGTGTTTCCATTTGTCGTCATCCACTGAGCAAACTGGACCGTGAGCCGAGATCCGGACTGCCGATTTCAACAAAGACTCATTTGAGCCACGTTTGGGCCCCTCTGCTCCTGTTCAGCCTGCTGTGAATGGGGTCATTGTGTGAGTGGCAGTAACAATGTTTGCCACAAAGACCGATTAGTGACAAGCAATGCGGAGCCAAACTGCAGGACTGTTTTTGTTTGGACTAATAGCACACATGTGATGCCTCGTTGGATGTCGAGACTGCTTTTAGTTTGTGTAGACAGTCGTGCAACAACATGACAAATTGCCTACGGGGCTTCCTTAATTTCCAACGGGGTTCCATTCTCAATGTTGTATTTGAGTCAAAACCAAAGATGACAGACATTCGCGCTCACACTAACGAACATCTAGGGCAGGGGTCGGGAACCTTTTTGACTAAGAGAGCCATAAAAGTAAAATATTTAGAAATGTTTTTCAGTGAGAGCCACACACACACACACACACACACACTCATAAGCTTTCACACTTGCTATCTGCAATCTACTTCTCGCAGAAGTATGTTGATGCTAACGTTAACATGGGGCTTGTTAAAATGTCACTGACATTCGACTGTTTCATCGATTGTATTGTTTCATTGCAAATTAGACTCAGAACATTTTCTCTCCTCTAATGCTCCGGTGCATTCACGCTGAAGTGCACTAGTTGGGCTCATTTAAAGGGGCGTTTACCTCTATCAACATGACGGCCACTATCATCCAATCAAAATGGCGCTTTGGGCCGTTCTAGGTCAGTGTCATCCAATCAAAATTGCGCTTTCCGCCAACTGCAGTCCCAACGGGAAATGAACGGCGAAAAAAACGACAATATGTATTTAGTTTTATCGGCGAGCCATATGCATTCATCAAAAGAGCCATATATGGCTCGCGAGCCATAGGTTCCCGACCCCTGGTCTAGGGCAAGTGTCGGGAACCTATGGCTCGCGAGCCATATATGGCTCTTTTGATGATTGCAACTAGCTCGCGAGAAAACGCAGTACCTATTCTCGCTTTTTCGCTGTTCATTTCCTGTTTGGGCGGCAGTTGGCGGAAAGCGCAATTTTGAATGGATGATACTGACCTATGGCCGTTGATGTCGAAACAGGTAAACGCCCCCTTCTAAATAAGCCTGACGAGTAAAAAAAAAAAAGAGTATCGTACACTTCAGATTGAATGGACCGAAGGATTTGCCTTTGTGGAGAGAAAAAGTTCTGCCGTGATTCTAATTTGCAATGAAACAATACCATGAATGAAACAGTTGAATATCAGTGGCACTTTGACAAGCCCCATGCCAACGCTAGCATCAATATACTTCTGTGAGAGACAGCAGAAAGCAAGCGTGCAAGTTAATGAGCTGTGTGCAGGCTATCGAGCAGTAGCTTCGCCTATGGACCCAGCAAGTTTACTTTCATTCCGATCGTTTGGCTGGTTATTTTACCAATCATTAGGAACGGTAAACTATTCATATTAATGGTGAGTATTATCACAAAGTTATTTTAAATAATATATTCTCACATTTTGTTGAAATCACATGCGTGCATGTTTGTGTGTGTGTGTGTGTGTGTGTGTGTGTGTGTGTGTGTGTGTGTGTGTGTGTGTGTGTGTGTGTGTGCACTGAAAAACATTTCTAAATATTTTACTTTTATGGCTCTCTTAGTCAAAAAGGTTCCCGACCCCTGATCTAGGGACAGTTGGAGAGTTTAATCAAGCTGCCATGGATGTTTTTGAAATGTGAGAGTCAACGGAGTACCCGAAGAAAACCCACACAGGTCATGAAAACTCCATGGCCAAAATTTAACCCTGCAACACTGCATTGACCAGTCTGCCTGGACGCAATGACCAGTCGACCACCGAGCCACCTCCCGATTGATTTCTTTCTTTCTCACCAAATATCCCAAAGTTGGCAATCTTCTCCAGAGCGCCTCGAAGATTACAGCCCGGCTGGAAGCGTCCTCCATTTGGGTAGATGTCCACATGGCCCACAGGCTGCTGGATCCCGATGCTGAGACCCAGGGTGCCTCGGGTGCAAGTGTGGAGGACGTCAACGAAGCCGGCGTCATCTGGGGAGAGGCGCCAATGGGCGTGCTTGCCCTCAAAGTCGGGCGCGGCTGGGTCCAAACCTGCAAACAAACACGCGTCTCAGCGTTGATCAAAGTAACGTGTTTGTTGCATTTTACCTGTTATCCTTCCAACTTTGTTCGTCGCATGGCTTCCTGCGAAGCCGGCTACATGAGCACCGAGGCTGTAGCCAATCAGATGCAAGTTGTCAAGAGGGATATTGGTGGTTTCCTATTGAATGACAATCATGATAAAAGAGCAAGATAGTTGTTACATCAGTTATTCAATGGTAGCCCAAAAGGAGCAGAGTTTTGCTCCAGTTCACCCACGACCCTAATGGAGACGCCGACCTCAATCCAGTCAATGAAGCGCGCCACCTCCTGCCCCACCGCCTTGGTGTTCTGGGCCGCAAGCACATAGTGTTTCCGCGCCGTATTGAGCCAATCCACCACAATGACGTTGGCCATCAGCTCTCGCTCATACAGCGCCGACACTAATTTAGCCACCCAGCTTTCAAACAGGCCACTCAACTGTGGACGAGAAGGACACAACACATTGCGCTTGATGTTGGGATGGGCATTTATTAAAAAAAAAAAAATACAATCACAATTTCTTGAATGATTTTGAAATAATGATTCATAAACCAACCACTACTACGATTTGTGACAAAAAGTCAACATTAAATCTACAGTGGACTCCTAAATACTGTGTGCCATGTGCAGATTTGCATATTTATGTTTTTGTTTAACTGTCCTCCCCCCATTTCTATGATTTTTTAATTTTATTTATGTATTGATTTGTTAATTTGCTATTTGTGGGCCCAATCCCAGGTGTACAATGGAGGGGCATTATAACTTCAAAAAGTAACCCTGAAAACAAACAAACAAATAAACATTATTAATTATTTATTATTATTATTATTATTATTATTATTATTATTATTATTATTATTCTTGTTCTTCCTGTTTTTATTATTACTATTATTATTATTATTATTATTATTATAACCCTGTTTTTTGATAACTTGATTTGAAGAGATCTTTTGATTTGATTAGACTTTATTTGTCTCACAGTGGAGACATTTACTTTTCACAGCAGCAAAAACAAAATACAGAAGCTGCTGTAAAGCTAGCCAATCTCGCGGCGCCACCTTTAAGAAAGAAAAAAAAATAATATGGCTTTTGCGTTATCATTAGCATCTATTAACATTGTATGCTAATGAGTCAATTACCAGTTTTAAAAATATATATTTCTGTATCTTAATAACATGCAAATGTGTAGTCTGAACTGTTACAAATCATTTGCAGGGATTAAAGCTTTTTTTGTCTATATTGGTTCAATCTATAACAAAATATTTGTTGTGTTAAACGTGCTAATCTAATACACACTATAATATAGCATGAAAGCAAAGTGCTGAAATCAGGACTGTTTTTCCCAATGCTAAACTGTTCCTGCATGTTCTGAACTCATGTTTCTATGTGTACTATTGAGCATAATAATGTAGACTAAAAATCTGTATTTATTATGTAGAATGCCTAGAATTTAACCCCGAGACTTAAACAGTATTTTGGAGTGCAATAAATGTTTTGATAGTTACACAATTCATAGAAGCAAGCCTTAGAATCCAACTTTTGCGGTTTATTGAAGCAAGTAACGCAGAACTCGCTGCCGAGGGAAATTTGCAATTGGGTGACGAGTCCTAACCGGTAGAAGCATGTAGAGTGTCTCACCGTCCAGCCGTGGATAATCAGGAAGGTTTTGGCGGTGCTGTTGAACGCGCAGTCCGCCAGCGAGTCGGGGCGGCCGGGGAAGATGTAGCAGAGGTCATCTTCCGGGTGGGAGGGTCTGCGCAGGGAGAATCTGACCACAGTTTCATTGGCGTCATGCTTCTCTTCAAACAAGTCTTTGATTGGATCCAAGATGTTACCTGTGCGAAGAGGAAAGTTTGCCATTGAGTTCTCAGTGGATGAGTTTGCGTCCTGGCATGAGAGGCTAACACCTCGTGGCCCCTGATTACTGCACTTCATGCTGTGCTGTTAGGCTGAGCTCCATGGAAACCAGAAGCTGCTTCGCTAAATTTCTGAGGAGTCAGCTGACTCAGATGGGGGGATGTTTGATGCCTGTGTGTGCGTGCATGCGCCCGTGTGTGTATGTGATACACACATTGGTGGGCGCGAAGGAGCGGTACACATGACACTCGCGTTCACGGGGTTACAAACATAACATACTGAATTATACAATTCCTACACAAATAACAGTATCCTGAACGCATCGCCATTCATCTCAGAGTTAAAGTTCCTCCACTTTTTCGCACTGAAATTACGCCAATCGCGCTCCATGCATGTTTGTTATGTTAGCATGTCAATAGTTGCAGCTAACACACACAAATAACTTTTCACACGTAAATGTCGACTACGTGGGGTGCTCCTTTGGCAACTCACCAAAAATAAAATATGTGAGGTCTTCCTCCAAACACGTCACATAGCGAACTGCTGCATTCAACACCACTAAGCAAAGAAAGCCGAATCTCCAGGCTTTCATTGCTTTTGACAGCTTTGTTCTGAAAGTGTCTTCAAGCGCGTTGGAAGATGTAAAAGAGTTTGTAAATCCTAGCTTGTTATTTCAAATAGAATAATCCCTTTTGGGTGCGTCGTGTTGCGCATAGCGCGCAGGCATGTGGTCCACCTTGAACCGAGTCCGCGTCTTAAATAGAACCTGAGCCCCCCATTGGTTGGCAAACTCAGGGCGGAGTATGGAAGCATACCCTGGTTTTAAAGTCAATCATTACATTGGAATGCGAGTGCGGGAAAAGCGTCGTCAGCGACAGAACGACAATTTTAGACCGTATTCAAACACCCGAGGGAGACCCCTACCTGTCGCCCCACCGGAAGGCCAGAGCCGGAATCGAACTCTGCGATTTGAGGCAGACGTGCTCATCAGTCGACCAAGTGCTACCCATGAGAACAATATACGGAATTAATTTTAAAATAGTATAGTGAACGACAGTATAGCCGTATAGCGCTAAATGATTATATTACATGAAATTAGATTGTGCCATATTTATACTTTCAATTTTAAATTGTTGAATGATAAAGTGGGTTGGCTAAAGTTGCTAACGGTTTTTTTCTTGGCAAAAACATTTTAAATTGTTCGTAGGTTTATTTAATTTTATTTGATTTTATTTTTTTTATTTTAAAATTTACTACAGCTACGGTCAATTCAATATGGACAAAAATTAACACATTTCCCACAATGAACGACAGTATAGTGGTAAATGATTATATTACATAAAATTAGATTGTGCTATATTATACGTACTTTCAATTGGCCAATCGTTAGTCAGGAATGTAAAAACGATTGAATGATAAAGTAGGTTGGACAAAGGTGCTAACGAGTTACTTCTTGGCATTTTGGCAAAAAAAACATTGCTCGAGGGTTTATTTTATTCTATGTAATTTCTTTTTTTGCGTTATTTAATTCACTGCAGCACGACCAATTCAAGTTTACAATTTTTTACACTTTTCCCACAATGCCACGGGGCATGGACGTAACCTTGGAACTTCGAGGGAGGCGGGGGATCAAACTTCCTCTGGGCGGATTTGCCCCTCCCCATTATTTGAGTGCCGCGACCCGTCTTTGGTCATTCAGAGCAAATGAGCATTACCTCATATTTATTCTAAAGTCGATCTTTCGCTCCTGCGTACAGTTAGCGTGCAAACTATGCTTACAATCCGAAAATGTATCTGACCAGAGTTTCCAATCGAGCAACTATATATACTATATAACTACTGTATATGTTTTTTCATCACTTTACTGGGTTTTTATGAACCGTCTTGATATTTGTAATCGTCAACATAATTATGAAGGCCTTCAGCATTTTAAATTACAGTTGATGATTTCACCTTCCATGTAATACACACACCATAACATAAAGCATATCCATTGCAAGTATGCATGAAGATGCAGCAATGTAATCTCAAGAAACATGGCCACTCGACCAAATGGAGTTCTTTCGCGCATCTGGAGGCGTAGTTTTGATGTAATGAAGACACATTACTTTGTAAACAATGTCTTTTCCTGAAGAGATGGCCAAACCTTGGTTCAATCACCTTCCAGATTTTTCTTTCAAGTATTTTACAAGCAGTTTTACATTGCATCTATCCCACTCTTATTTGGGGAAAACAAACTTGCTATGGGGGATGATTGTAGTTTCTATGTTACAATGTGAGGTTAATTAAAGTTGTGGCATGCTAAGGAGATAACAGCATGTCAGCGGACAACTGGCATTCCAAGGCACAGGGTGCGAGGCAAAACTCAAAAGGCTTGCTTGAAGACATGTGGAGTCCCCTTTTCCTACCAGCTCCTGCTGTTGCCATTCTATCAATTTCAATGGTAGCCCAAAAGGAGCAGAGTTTTGCTCCAGTTCACCCACGACCCTAATGGAGACGCCGACCTCAATCCAGTCAATGAAGCGCGCCACCTCCTGCCCCACCGCCTTGGTGTTCTGGGCCGCAAGCACATAGTGTTTCCGCGCCGTATTGAGCCAATCCACCACAATGACGTTGGCCATCAGCTCTCGCTCATACAGCGCCGACACTAATTTAGCCACCCAGCTTTCAAACAGGCCACTCAACTGTGGACGAGAAGGACACAACACATTGCGCTTGATGTTGGGATGGGCATTTATTAAAAAAAAAAAATACAATCACAATTTCTTGAATGATTTTGAAATAATGATTCATAAACCAACCACTACTACGATTTGTGACAAAAAGTCAACATTAAATCTACAGTGGACTCCTAAATACTGTGTGCCATGTGCAGATTTGCATATTTATGTTTTTGTTTAACTGTCCTCCCCCCATTTCTATGATTTTTTAATTTTATTTATGTATTGATTTGTTAATTTGCTATTTGTGGGCCCAATCCCAGGTGTACAATGGAGGGGCATTATAACTTCAAAAAGTAACCCTGAAAACAAACAAACAAATAAACATTATTAATTAATTATTATTATTATTATTATTATTATTATTATTATTATTATTATTATTATTATTCTTGTTCTTCCTATTTTATTATTATTACTATTATTATTATTATTATTATTATTATAACCCTGTTTTTTGATAACTTGATTTGAAGAGATCTTTTGATTTGATTAGACTTTATTTGTCTCACAGTGGAGACATTTACTTTTCACAGCAGCAAAAACAAAATACAGAAGCTGCTGTAAAGCTAGCCAATCTCGCGGCGCCACCTTTAAGAAAGAAAAAAAAATAATATGGCTTTTGCGTTATCATTAGCATCTATTAACATTGTATGCTAATGAGTCAATTACCAGTTTTAAAAATATATATTTCTGTATCTTAATAACATGCAAATGTGTAGTCTGAACTGTTACAAATCATTTGCAGGGATTAAAGCTTTTTTTGTCTATATTGGTTCAATCTATAACAAAATATTTGTTGTGTTAAACGTGCTAATCTAATACACACTATAATATAGCATGAAAGCAAAGTGCTGAAATCAGGACTGTTTTTCCCAATGCTAAACTGTTCCTGCATGTTCTGAACTCATGTTTCTATGTGTACTATTGAGCATAATAATGTAGACTAAAAATCTGTATTTATTATGTAGAATGCCTAGAATTTAACCCCGAGACTTAAACAGTATTTTGGAGTGCAATAAATGTTTTGATAGTTACACAATTCATAGAAGCAAGCCTTAGAATCCAACTTTTGCGGTTTATTGAAGCAAGTAACGCAGAACTCGCTGCCGAGGGAAATTTGCAATTGGGTGACGAGTCCTAACCGGTAGAAGCATGTAGAGTGTCTCACCGTCCAGCCGTGGATAATCAGGAAGGTTTTGGCGGTGCTGTTGAACGCGCAGTCCGCCAGCGAGTCGGGGCGGCCGGGGAAGATGTAGCAGAGGTCATCTTCCGGGTGGGAGGGTCTGCGCAGGGAGAATCTGACCACAGTTTCATTGGCGTCATGCTTCTCTTCAAACAAGTCTTTGATTGGATCCAAGATGTTACCTGTGCGAAGAGGAAAGTTTGCCATTGAGTTCTCAGTGGATGAGTTTGCGTCCTGGCATGAGAGGCTAACACCTCGTGGCCCCTGATTACTGCACTTCATGCTGTGCTGTTAGGCTGAGCTCCATGGAAACCAGAAGCTGCTTCGCTAAATTTCTGAGGAGTCAGCTGACTCAGATGGGGGGATGTTTGATGCCTGTGTGTGCGTGCATGCGCCCGTGTGTGTATGTGATACACACATTGGTGGGCGCGAAGGAGCGGTACACATGACACTCGCGTTCACGGGGTTACAAACATAACATACTGAATTATACAATTCCTACACAAATAACAGTATCCTGAACGCATCGCCATTCATCTCAGAGTTAAAGTTCCTCCACTTTTTCGCACTGAAATTACGCCAATCGCGCTCCATGCATGTTTGTTATGTTAGCATGTCAATAGTTGCAGCTAACACACACAAATAACTTTTCACACGTAAATGTCGACTACGTGGGGTGCTCCTTTGGCAACTCACCAAAAATAAAATATGTGAGGTCTTCCTCCAAACACGTCACATAGCGAACTGCTGCATTCAACACCACTAAGCAAAGAAAGCCGAATCTCCAGGCTTTCATTGCTTTTGACAGCTTTGTTCTGAAAGTGTCTTCAAGCGCGTTGGAAGATGTAAAAGAGTTTGTAAATCCTAGCTTGTTATTTCAAATAGAATAATCCCTTTTGGGTGCGTCGTGTTGCGCATAGCGCGCAGGCATGTGGTCCACCTTGAACCGAGTCCGCGTCTTAAATAGAACCTGAGCCCCCCATTGGTTGGCAAACTCAGGGCGGAGTATGGAAGCATACCCTGGTTTTAAAGTCAATCATTACATTGGAATGCGAGTGCGGGAAAAGCGTCGTCAGCGACAGAACGACAATTTTAGACCGTATTCAAACACCCGAGGGAGACCCCTACCTGTCGCCCCACCGGAAGGCCAGAGCCGGAATCGAACTCTGCGATTTGAGGCAGACGTGCTCATCAGTCGACCAAGTGCTACCCATGAGAACAATATACGGAATTAATTTTAAAATAGTATAGTGAACGACAGTATAGCCGTATAGCGCTAAATGATTATATTACATGAAATTAGATTGTGCCATATTTATACTTTCAATTTTAAATTGTTGAATGATAAAGTGGGTTGGCTAAAGTTGCTAACGGTTTTTTTCTTGGCAAAAACATTTTAAATTGTTCGTAGGTTTATTTAATTTTATTTGATTTTTTTTTTTTATTTTAAAATTTACTACAGCTACGGTCAATTCAATATGGACAAAAATTAACACATTTCCCACAATGAACGACAGTATAGTGGTAAATGATTATATTACATAAAATTAGATTGTGCTATATTATACGTACTTTCAATTGGCAAAAACGATTGAATGATAAAGTAGGTTGGACAAAGGTGCTAACGAGTTACTTCTTGGCATTTTGGCAAAAAAAACATTGCTCGAGGGTTTATTTTATTCTATGTAATTTCTTTTTTTGCGTTATTTAATTCACTGCAGCACGACCAATTCAAGTTTACAATTTTTTACACTTTTCCCACAATGCCACGGGGCATGGACGTAACCTTGGAACTTCGAGGGAGGCGGGGGATCAAACTTCCTCTGGGCGGATTTGCCCCTCCCCATTATTTGAGTGCCGCGACCCGTCTTTGGTCATTCAGAGCAAATGAGCATTACCTCATATTTATTCTAAAGTCGATCTTTCGCTCCTGCGTACAGTTAGCGTGCAAACTATGCTTACAATCCGAAAATGTATCTGACCAGAGTTTCCAATCGAGCAACTATATATACTATATAACTACTGTATATGTTTTTTCATCACTTTACTGGGTTTTTATGAACCGTCTTGATATTTGTAATCGTCAACATAATTATGAAGGCCTTCAGCATTTTAAATTACAGTTGATGATTTCACCTTCCATGTAATACACACACCATAACATAAAGCATATCCATTGCAAGTATGCATGAAGATGCAGCAATGTAATCTCAAGAAACATGGCCACTCGACCAAATGGAGTTCTTTCGCGCATCTGGAGGCGTAGTTTTGATGTAATGAAGACACATTACTTTGTAAACAATGTCTTTTCCTGAAGAGATGGCCAAACCTTGGTTCAATCACCTTCCAGATTTTTCTTTCAAGTATTTTACAAGCAGTTTTACATTGCATCTATCCCACTCTTATTTGGGAAAACAAACTTGCTATGGGGGATGATTGTAGTTTCTATGTTACAATGTGAGGTTAATTAAAGTTGTGGCATGCTAAGGAGATAACAGCATGTCAGCGGACAACTGGCATTCCAAGGCACAGGGTGCGAGGCAAAACTCAAAAGGCTTGCTTGAAGACATGTGGAGTCCCCTTTTCCTACCAGCTCCTGCTGTTGCCATTCTATCAATTCACAAAAAAAGCATAGAAAGCCAAAATAAATTGTAAAAAAAACAACAACCAATCTATCATTTCAGTTCAGATATCAAATGTTTGTGAAAACGCCCTCGGAACCTTGTTGCTAAATGTCAATATCCAGCAGCTGGGATTGATTTTTATGGGGTGGTGACATATTATTCTAGTTTTATCTCTCTCCGAAGTACCAAAAGTACAGAACGAAATGCTCACCAGAAAGGCAAACACGCCGGTAGTGTGTGCACTCACTGCAGACATTGGACGGCAACATAAAAATGGACGAGGTCATGGCTGAAGCGATGCCATATTTGGTGACAGCAGAAGAGGCAGAACAATCAACGCCTCCCGCCTCCATAAGTATTCAGTCGGAAACGCATCGTATCCAACCACCCCGTTGAATATCATATTATGTGAGTGGCACACCAAACATGACGGCCGTACAACCCTCCACAAAATTTTGTTCCGAGCACTGTTCCCAAAGAGCATGGGCGTCAAACCCACTTTTGTTATGGACGTTTTCTCTCGTGTTATCACTTCTACACAACAAATTGGTAAATACAATCAGTCAAGTCAACTAAAATAGTTTGTTCAATTATTGTTCGCGTAAAAACAGGGCAACAAAAAATAATTTATTTATTACACAAAAAATAATATGATTTAGTTACATATTTCAGCAATGATCATATAAGATGACATGCATGATTTGCTTCGGCTTCGGAACATGACATAAATGTTCATAACTCTAGCTTTTATTACTTTAATATAAAAGGCAACACCTGAACAATTAGAAATATCCACTATGTTCCAATCATTCCGCTCCCTTGCATAGCGGTTTGCTGGTAATGACGAAAAAGACGATGGCTATCAGACATCTTTGAAAATTCATCGTCAAGTCAGATTAAAATAAATGAATTAAAAAAAAATGTGGGGATAAATGAAACGTCTCCAGTTTCATCGAGTTGAGTTTATTCGCCACGTTCACAACGCCACAACGACAGTAGCTAGCTGCTAGCTAGCTCCGACCACACAGAAAAAAGCTAGCAGAAAAAGGTGGAGTACGGTACAATATATTTGATTGAAAGCTTTTCGTCTTTTATTTTTAGATAAATAAGAATTATGAACTGCTGAAGTGAAGTCATTTGGCGTTTATCGTTGTAATGGACACAAGTGTGAATTACAGCTATGTACAGTACATTTTTGGGATATTTGTGAACTGGTATCTTACACGTCTGCCACTGATCTAGTCCATTTTCCACTGAGTTTTGTCATCGTTAGAGCTTGAGTCCCTCCCTGCTGTGGTAGATTCTAATCTGCCCGCATTGAAACCATGGTCACATATATGTGACCTTCAATTCAATGACATCACACGTGTGATCACAACGCTGTATTCGATATTTTACTCTCAGAGCGCAATACACTGACAATCACCTCCCGATGAGCGCACGTCACGTGTTGTCGCAGCTGTTTTGCTTGAAATCTTCTGCGAACTTGAATAATTTTTCCTCGAAAATCTGGGCTGCTCTGATTTTCCCAGCCTTCGGATCGCATAAAACAATGCGGGATCTGACACCGCTTGTTCAAATGCCAGGTTTTTGTCACACAGATGAATCATTATAAAATGTTTCCCTCCATTAATATGAACTAATGTTTACACAGCCCAGTTAAAACATTTCTTGTTTCA
The DNA here is from genome assembly GCF_051943395.1 of Hippocampus bargibanti. Classification (NCBI taxonomy): domain Eukaryota; kingdom Metazoa; phylum Chordata; class Actinopteri; order Syngnathiformes; family Syngnathidae; genus Hippocampus; species Hippocampus bargibanti. The sequence goes on along the minus strand of NC_142740.1, from coordinate 17,167,265 downwards.
TATAGACAGCATTTTTTTGTTTTTGTTTTATTTTGTTGAGAAACATTTTTTTGGGCCAGGAAAAGCAACATGAACAGTCAGAGTATGTTAAATTCTATCTTTATTAAAACCACCTCGGTCTGTTTCTTATTACAGTTCACTGCAAATCACTTGATAAATGCACTCAACAGCATGCATGGAGACCCGTTGGATCCCACGTTCAAATAGCTGGCACAATAGAGAATCATCACAGAATGGCTTTTTATAAAATTACGGACAATGGAAGCATGACAAAATATATTACAGCTTGATATACAAATATATAAATGTACATTCAATAAATACAATACGGTGTATTCTGGCTATGGTGTTGGAAAGTCCATCACAAAGTCCAACAGCTTGCATGTGTATTTTTATTTCCAGCAATCATGTAACTTGTGTGGCTTTTGAGAGTTAGGCAGCAACTTCGCATAATTGCTGTTGTTGGAATGCATGGAAGACAAACGCGTTTTAAAGTGACCTGTGATACAATAACTAAAAAGCAATCCAATCCAATGAAAATAATTCAGAAGTTCAAATATAAAACACTGATTTGTTGTTGTTTTTTCCGGGTTTAATTTTTTTATCTAAAAATGTTATTAACAAGTCCAATGTGATTCAGTAGTTAGTAATTTCTTTGGTCCCTGTGGATCGTTGGCAGTTAGTAGTTAGGCAAAGGGACAAAAGAAAGAAAATGAAAATAAAAGAAATCAGTTTTTCATTTTTACGACAAACACCACAAAAAAATGTGTCTAATTTACTCCTCGCATGATTAACTACTCAAATGAGCAATAATTCAAAATTCATTCAGGCACAGTAAGCGTGTATAAAGAACATACTATAAGCCGAGACACACAAAAAGCAAATACGTAAAAATAGGCACCTCGTCACTTATGTAACCCCCCCCCAAAAGTTCAGAATCAAATTTGTAGACAGTAAGCGTGTATTTTGATTGCCAATTCCCAGGAAGTTTTGTGCTTTTGTCTTTCTTTGGCTGTGCATGATCATCTTGATGTTATGCAGAACGATGATGATGATGATGATGATAGTCGTGGTGGTGGTACGAGTACTTCTTTAAGCATCAGTCTGACCAAACAGACTCCCCTGCATCTTGATTTTACGCATCCTGCAGAAAGGGGAAAACAAACTAATGAAGATCTAGAGATCCCATGCCTCCTGAAATCAATTCAATATCAAATCAGCACCTGCGCATAATTGCAAATAGTGTGACAGAGAGGCAATTACAAAATGGCCATGATAAGAAAAATGGAGGTTGGACAAAAATCTCTTCTTGAACGTACAATTTTTCTTTACGACTCAGGTTATCCTCTTTGGATTTGACAAACACTGCAGCTTCTCCTCCTCGAACCAGCTCAGAGAACTCAGCTTCCTGTGCACGGAAGTTTACCCTGCAAAGATCATAATAATCCAAATTAAAGCTGCAAGCATCCCATTTTCATGGTCAATCCTTGAAACAACCACCAAACCTATAACAAGTCGTAGGCAAGCAAAGATGAAAAATACCAGGAAACAAAACAAAAACATCTTGATAGTCATTTGAACTTGTAATATCACCATGCACCACTAGATGGCAGATGCTTTCATTGTGTTTACATTGAATGTTTTACTGCTATTTACTAAAACCTGAGTAGGCCTATTTTTGCTTTATTTTTTTGCACATTTGGAAGGATATGCAGAAAAAAAATCTACCTCTGTAATATTCAAAGTGAATTTTGTGCTGTCCTTGAATGTTTTCTGTGAGATATTATTTCACTTATAGTACAGTAATACCTCAGCTTACGAACGCTCTAGCTCACGAACTTTTCACCTTACGGACATTAACTTTACGAGCATATAGTCTTGGCTGACGAACTACTTTTTGGCGGACGAACTAAACCACACAGCGCCACGGAGGCTGGCGGACTAGTTTTCGGCGGATGGACACCAAACCACACGGTCAAACAGAGCCACAGAGCCACAGTTTTTGCCACCCCCTTTCTTTGAGTGCAGACGTGGTTTGTTATCGATTTGCTATTATGGGACAGAAAAAGACCCCACCACAGGCTACTGTTAAGCTAAAGAGGACACAAAAGAAAATTATGGTCGAGCAGAAGAAGGAGATCATCAAAAAACTCGAACGAGGTGTGCGTTTGTGTAACTTAGCGTCCCAGTGCCAGTATGCTAAGTTGACCGTTGCTATGTGTGGCGAAGGGTGTTTCTGTGTTGTCTAAGCAACGGTCTCAGGCAATAAAAGAGGTTGACAAACTGCACTCGGATATCATCAAGAGGCAACGACATCAACGGCCATCACAAAGTTAAATAAAACGACTATTATACAGGGCAGTTAATTTTTTACAATACAATATCACATTTATTATACATTACAATAGCACATTTGTTATACATTTATTATACATAAAATAAAGTATAATTTGTGTTGTTTTAAGGCTTATTTAGTAGAAAATTATTTTTTATGGGGACCTGGTATTATTCTCATTTTTAATGGTTTCTTATGGGGAATAAATGTTCAACAGACAAACTTTTGGCCTTACACACACTTTCTAGGAACCAATTAAGTTTGTGAGCTGAGGTATCACTGTATGTACTTTCAATAATGTATTGTGAAAACTGAAATATACATTATGAAGAGCAGTGATCATAAATTGTGGCTCTTCTTGATTGTTTTCATCTTTCCACAAGATAGCATCACTTTGCTGCTGTGAAATGTAAATTTCTCCACTGTGAGACTAATAAAGGCAAATCCAATCCAATCCAATGAATCCGTGGATTCATCTGTTACCATTCATGAGAGACATTTCACGAGTATATATACAGTGTAATTATATTTGAGACATTATTATTTTAGTATGTACACTTTTTACGTCATTTAGCTGTGAGATTTTGCTCATGTAAAATATGTTCAGGTTGGTTGGTGAAACTGCTGCCTGGGGAGAGTTACTTGCATACATTCATTTCACTTGACATACAATGAAGAGACGGATTGTAATTTGAAAAACACTGGCACGCATATGTCACTAGACTACATTCTGTAGCTTTTGTGACATGTAGTTTGGTGGTTTTGTTAACTACACTTACCTGGGTCATAACAGCCTCTGATTTTTTTTCTTCATAAAAGTTCATCTTTATTTTGTTTTCACTTTTGTCCTTCCATTTCAGTTAGTTTTAATTCGTTTTTTAAAGTATGTTTTTATATGACTTTTTGTTTTGGAGAAAGTCCTTTGATTTTGTTCAGTTTTATTTAGTTTTAGTATTAGTTTTTTATTATATGCAGTATTTGTTGAGTGCAAGATAGAAAAAAGTTGATTACATATTGTGTACAGATGACGGCTGAAGAAACCTTCTCATCGATGGACCACTCCTGTACGACTGAGAGCTTGCACAGACGTACATATTGTGTACTACAGTTCAGTCAATTCTAAATCTACTGTTTGACCACCTGGATGGATATTATCAGTCATTAAATTAAAACATTTTAAATACTAAAAAAATTACAACATTTTCATTTTCACAATAATAACAATTAGTTTTACAAATATAAGGTGTCTTTTCAGGTAGTTTTTTGTTTCAAATCCTTTTCTTTTTGTATTTTATTTTGATAAACTTCTTTTCAACTTTAATTTGATTTGTTTCATTCCTTTCCATTATCAATAATAACCTATTGACTTATTAAAGTTGCAAACTCTGGACGAAAGGGACTTACTTCGACTGGGTCTCGCCCGACTTGATTCGCAGCTTTCGAATGTAGAACTTGTTGCTGGGCCACCAGATTGACCAGCTGAAGATGGAGTCCTTCTCCCAGCGCAACTTGACCATCATCAGGTCTCCGATATACACGTCGGTGGTGATGAGGAAAGACACTGTGCTGTTGTGGTTCATGACCGGCCTGCGGGGTGGGTTAAAGTTAAGTGTTGGTAATCTTGAGTGCGGCTAAACTAAGATTTTAAAACATTCTTGCACCTTCTAAGTAACCTGACAACATGAGAAGCTGTTCACTGTACTAACCGCTGAAATGTGCCACCGTTCAAGTGTAACACACTTACAGGACGAATGAAATGTCTTCTTTTTCTCCGTGGGTTCCGTACAGGGAAATTTTTATAGGCTGCTCACTGAAGGTCAGTCTTTGGTCGCTGAACACGTGCATCTTCACTTGGTAGTGGAAAACTGAAAAGACATGCACATGATATATTACACTTCGTGGAATTTAATCCTTTGAAAAATTTCAATGACTTTGGATATGCTGTGATTTAAAATGATAAAAGCTAAAAATGCAACAACAACAAAAAAGATTCAGATCCTGCCCCCCCCTCCCCAAACAATCATATATTAAAAGTCATTAAAGCCTAAAAGACAAAATTGAACAGGAAGTAATCGACCAATGTTTACCTTTGTAGGGCATCATTTCCCGCGTCTTGAGGTACATCTTGGCACTACGTGACGTGCGGACCTTGTGGATGTTGTAGCCGATGTTGTTGCAGCGATTCTTGCGGCAGCTGAGGCAGAGGCCCTTGTTGAACGCCTCGCGCGAGTTGCAGCGGAAGGCCATGCTCTGTTGATGCGTGTTGAGGAGGGAGTCGATGAACAGGTGGATGGAGCGCTCGTGGGAGCACTTGACAAGTTGGTCCATGTCTGCTCAGAACACACATAAACGCACATACGTGTGACAAAAAAATGAAACTGAGTGATGACATGTTGCATCTTGACGGAGAGGCGAAGGTCTTGAGTGAAGGGGAAAAAGCTAAGTTTGGCCTGGGTAATTAGAGGAAGCTACAGAGAGACTTTCTCTAACTGCGTCCTTCGAGTGCACTTAACTCATTCACTGCCATTCCCAAATTTATTCGGGTTTTGGTTTTTCTTGTGGAGGTGCCTACAAAGCGCTGGTCAGACCTCTGCCAATGTTTTTCCCTTCCACGAGGGAAAAATATCCTGTGAAAAAATATCCTGTGACTGTAAAGTGTCCTTGAGAGTTTTGAAAGGCGCTTATAAATGAAATGTATTATTATTATTATTATTATTATTATTATTATTGGATTGTATTTTGTACAGCCGCCCCCATTTCAAGCTCAGATAGCTCCAGACTCACATAACTTATGAATTAAACATTTGTTTCTGAAGAAATAAGAGAGTCTAAGATTTATTATGCTGAACAGAATGTTAATGTAGTCCTAAAACTCAATATTCCGTGGGTCCTGCAATTTGAGTGAAAATGACAAAAACCCAGGCCTTGCACTGACGTGGACACATTTGTGCCTGGCAGTGAATGAGTTACAAAAAAATAATCACACGACCCCAAAATCCAATCTAATTTCGACTGCTTGTACATTTTGTAAAATATCCGACGAGACATCCATGAGAACAGATCATATTGCTCACTCTCCATTCTGCTAGCTGAATACTGTACGGTCAAGTGATCTACCGAAAATTCTTTACATTGCGAGACCAGAGAGCAAACATGTCTTACTATTGCTTGCGTGAAGCCAAAATTGTCTGTGCCATGAAATGAATAGCCTACCCGCCTCCATTGTTTTAGACATTTAAGCGATGTCTCATTGTTTCAACAGCTGGAATGTGAACCCAGCTTCAAAATGTAAATACAGTACTACACATTGCAGGTCCGAATGCAAAGCAGCTTACGGTCTTAATATAAAGCTGATGTGAGTGAGCGAGGAGAGTACTGGACTTACTTTGCAGGCCTTTAATGCCTTCTGACGCAATCCCTTTCAGAGTGTTGTGAATGTCGCAGCCAGGTTGGAACCCGCCTCCGTTGGGGTAGATGTCGATGTGGCCCACGGGCTTCTGGATGCCGATGCTGAGGCCCGGCGAGCCTCTGGTGTTGGTGTGCAGGACGTCCACAAACTGGGCGTCGTCTTTGGACAGTGTGTTCTGGTCTTCGGCATGCTCGAACGTGGGACCGGCGGGATCCAGTCCTGCAATATAATATAATACATTTTAGCACATAACATACAATGTGCTGATTCCCATCATGTTACAGCTTTACACAGACAACTTTGTCAATTCCTTTGACCTGTTTTCTAGTCTGGAGAACCACTTAAGTCCAGCAAAATGGGAAATCATGGAAAGCGGGTCAGAGGTTTTTAAGATGGATTACTGGCAAAAAAAGGATTAAGCCCACTGATTGGCACTAATAGTGCATGTGCATACATTTGTAGACTCAGAATGTTATAGCCAACGGATTAGGTTTGACTGGTATGCAGTGTTAGCTAAAGTATTGATTCCTGTCACACATCAGTAAAGTGTTCTACACTGTAAAAACAGGATTAGACAAAAACAAATCAATAAATTGAAAGAAAATGCAACTCCAAATTTATCCTGCAATCTTTTGTTGAGAATACATTTTCAAAGGCTGACATTCAACATTCATCTCCTCAGCATTCAGACGGGAATTCTACATACAGTATATTGCCATTTCCATTTCAACACAATATATTTCAACTGTGAGAAGTGGAAGATGCAGATTGAATACTTGGGGCAGAGCATAAACCGTATTTTCCAGTGTATAAGGAGCACCAAAAAAATGTCACATTAAGCACCTTGGAGAAAATATTTGGTCATTTTTTTGAAGAATTATTCGCTACCTGAGGCTTGTTCTCAAATTTTCTGTTGACATCTACCGTACCGTATTTTCTGGTGTATAAGGCACACCCAAAAGCCTTCATTCAAAAGATGACCCTGCGCCTTATACGTAGGTGCACCTTATATGTGAAGTAATGTTGAGTCACAACAGGTCTCGCAACTCCTGTGAGCAGCGACCGACTCCATTTTCCGCTGTAGAAGTAGTTGAGCGTAACCCCAGCCTTTATTGCAGCGCCTCATGATGTTGGTGTGCCTTATATTTGGTAGAGTTTTATATATTCATATATATTATATTTGGAAAACTTTTTTTATTCATTGAGGCTGCGCTGCATAGTTTAGTGGGCCTTTTATATGGAAAAAGCTTGAAAATATACCATTCAATTGGGGTCCAAACAAAAAATGCAAAATACGGTAATCAAAATGGCAGACACGCCAATGAACATATTTAAGTCGGTGATTCCCCACCACTGCGTCAGGGCACATACACAGTATGTAAATGATATCTAATTTTACTTAATGGGTTTGTAAAGTACCATTGACGACAAATCGTAGTTCATCGTCGATGCCAACTACATAAAAGTGACACAGAATTGAAATGTTCTTCTCTTGTGACATCAACAAGTTTGCATGTGAGTGTTGAGGCGTGAACTGCGGTTGACAGCAGCAACCGCGTGAATGAGTGCATTCATTTTATTAGCTCATTGTTCAAGCAGAGTTTAAAAAACTACTGAAAGGTTAATCAGCTACTATCGCTTTCCTTTTCCTAGACTTGAGAGGATTAGAAAAAGTCGATATACAAAATAAAAAATCTGAAAAAATGTGCTTTAAACCGTGAAGTGAAGTATGCAGCCTCCCTCTAATGTGTAAATATGCTCATTCACCGAACCCTTCTGTCAATGACTGCGCCCACTAACTGTAGACTAGACTGAGGGGTGGGTCCTGGGACTGACTCACCGAACCCGATGGAACCCAGTTTAAGAACCACTGCTCTAATGTATATTTGTGAAGCAAAGTTCAGTTGTATTTCACTTTTAAGTGGTCAAACCTCGGTTTTCGACCATAATCTGGTCCAGAAACATGTTGAAAACCCGATTTGGTCGAAAACTGAAAAAATTCCCATTATAATCAATGTAATCTTTTTTTTAATCATTTTTGAACAATACAAACACACCTCCTCACAATGGAACGCTACACCAGGATAATCTGTCGGCCACAATGAGATGCGACACAAGGAAGCGGATGGGAGTCGAGTGGTGCATTCAGGCGCGCTTGGTAAGGTCGAGAACCGATTTTTGGTTGGAGACCAAGGCATAAAAAAAAGACATTTTTGGTCGAAAACCGAATTAGTCGAGAACCGAGACGTTCGAAAACCAAGGCTTGACTGTAAAAGATAATCGCACTCCTTAACGGCTACATGCAAATGAATAAGTAGTGATGGATGTGTTTGGTTAACCTGTGATCCTGCTGATCTTGTGGTCAGTAAGGGACCCCGCAATCCCGGCTACGTGTGCCCCCAGACTGTAACCCAGCAGGTGGATCTTGTCCCAGGGCAGTTGCAGTTCTTTCTGAAGGGGTCATGACAGCAACAACCATGAATTTGAGTACACTTAATTTACTCACATGCTTACGAGATCATTACAAACTAATCACTTTAAAAGACAACCGACGTCTCCGGACAAGTTGTGTCCATAATTTGTAAAATGGCTTCAAATGACTTCTACTGAGCGTATTTTACAAATATTCCACCGCGTATAGCTATATTTTACGTTTTAAGACTCGCGCTGAATATTCAGGAAGTCTTGTTTTTGAGTTGGTGACGAGTCCGTACGTGACATCACTAAAGGAACGCCCCACACCGAAAAGAAGACACATTGTAGCAGTCCTTCCATCACGTCAATGTATTCTGCTGTATTGTTTGGTCTGAAAACCTTGTGTTGCACCCACACGCCGCCAGAAGAGGGTGTCCAAGCTCCATATAAGGAATTTATCAGCCTGTGAAAACGGAGGTGGCCACAGGAGGTCGCCATTTTTCGTGCCTCTTTTTCGTTGAGACATCTCCCCTCAATGTTGCCTCATAATGGCACGGAATAAATTATTTAATCGATTCCAAACATGTATGCTTTGCTCTTCAGAACTATTTGAATCATATTCATAACTGGATGTGTAACAAGAAAGCATATTCTCCGAATCTGAAGCCATTGTTTTGATTCTGCAGCAATGCAAGACGTCTTGGTGTGACGTCACGAACTGGGGGCGGGACTTTCTGAAAATGCCCAATTCGCAGCTCAATTTTTTGCAGATTTTGGACACTTTAAGTCATTTTTATTGGTGTTTTGCATTTGAATAAAAATATCATACTGCGTGTTTTGGGTATTTTAGATGCTATCAAACGTTTTTCTGATGTCAGTTAAGAAACAAAAAAGTGACGTCGGTTGTCCTTTAAGTATAAGGTTCCAAAGGCCCTGTGGCAACTTGTGTTTCCAATCTTTACTGTTGTTTGGAATGTAATAAGGGATTACATGAATTGAGTACTCTGCCCTGAAAATCTAAACTTCAATTGTATTTATTTTTTTAAATAGTCTTGATAGCAAAATCACAAGATGCAGAAACAACTTTTTGAAGCACGGCGTCATTATTTAATAATTGATCACAACGAAGGTGGTGAAGTTGTGCGAGGTGTCCTGAAGAGTGAGATAACAGCACTATAGTTCTTTTAACTTTTGATAGGTTTGTTGGCGTTGCCACGTGATATAAATAAATAAATAAATAATATTTTAAAAAGGTACAATCCGGTGGTCTTTGATCTGTGAAATTTGATTTCAGTTGTCCTATTTCAGTCACATTGCCATGACCCTTTAATTCAAATAAATGGTTTGTTTATGTTACTATAATGTCAGTGAACCTCGATTGATTCAGCCTGCTACCACAAAAACAAGCACAAACTAGACAATCGAAAGTGACTTTTGGAAAATAAATTGTAAAATAATGCATCAAACATTTCATTTCATTTCATTTCATTGTATGAGATTGATGGGCTTGCAAGTTTTTTTAATGGAAATCTTCTTTTCCTTTTGGCTTTTCCCGTCAGGGGTCGCCACAGTGAATCAATGTCCTCCATCTATCCCAGTTTTGTGAATCCTCTTCTCTTACACCAGCTACCTTCATGTGCTCTTTGACCACATCCATAAACCTCCTCGTCGGTCTTCCTCTTGGTCTCCTGCCTGGCAGTTCAAGGCTCAGCATCCTTCTCCCGATATAGTTACTCTCTCTCTCCTCTGGACATGTCCAAACCATCTCAGTCTGGCCTCTCCGACTTTCTCTCCAACGCCTCTAATATGAGTTGTCCCTCTAATGTACTCATTCCTGATCCTATCCAACCTGGTCACTCCCAAAGAAAACCTCAACATCTTCAGCTCTGCTACCTCCAGCTCTGCATCCTGTCTTTTCTTCAGTGGCACTGTCTCCAGTCCAAACATCATGGCTGGTATTATTATTATTATTATTATTATTATTATTATTATTATTATTATTATTATTATTATTATTATTATTATTATTTGCTAACAGGTCAATGTAGAGGTACAGTATGTATGTCAGGACATTTTTAAACCAACTGGCCCCAATTAAAAAAACACACACACACACACACTATCCTTTAGGTGATTTCATGTTCATCCACGCTTTAATCCATTAGTTCACTCACTTGTATCCAGGTAACAAATTTGGCCACGTCTCGGCCCGCCAACTTGGTGTAGGCCGCGGAGGTTGAGTAGTGCTGGTTGGCGCCAGTCAGCCAGTCCACCACGATCACGTTGGCGTTGGGTACGCGCTCGTACAGAGCCGAAACCAGCTTGGGCACCCAGCTCTCAAACATGCCTGTTACCTACATGGGATCAATACACACATGCATTAATGAGGTCAGATGCCAAGTGATTGGATTGATTTTCAAGTGATAAAACTGTCTGCAATGATGTATCATTTGGTTTACAATGAATTTCCATTTATCATGGTGAAATACCTCCGAGACCCATCCTCTAAAGCAGGGGTCGGGAACCTATGGCTCGCGAGCCATATATGGCTCTTTTGATGATTGCATATGGCTCGCCGATAAAACTAAATACAGTAAAGTCTCGTTATATCGATATCGGTTATATCGATAGTACCGCTTATTACGATACTATTTTCATTTCCCTTGCACATTTCTAGTCTTTTTATGTATAATTAGTACCGTTTAGTACGATACCCGGTTATTACGATAATCCGGTTATTACGGTGCTCCTTTTCATCCCCCGCCGGCCATTTTTGTTGTTTATATCGATATATCCGTCGCGCCATTGGTCAACTTGGTCACGTGTCTTGTTACGTGAGCCGCCATCGGTCGCGCCATTGGTCGACTTGGTCACATGAGCCGCCATCGGTCGCGCTATTGGTCGACTTGGCCGTGTGACTTTGTCACGTGACACGCCATCGGTCGCGCCATTGGTCAACTTGGTCACGTGTCTTGGTTACGTGTCACGCCATCAGTCGCGCCATTGGTCGACTTGGTCAGGTGACTTGGTGCCCAGCACCCGTGTAGCAGAGCCATTTTCATTTTCAGACGCTAGCTCGTGTGTAGCAGACGTGATTGAAGTGTTTGTGTTAAAAGGTAAAAATGGGAAGCAGAAGAAGATTGATGACTTTTTTAAATTGTATACATATTACAGTAAGATGTAAGCGTTGCAGTTTCCCTGTTGTGTTATGTACATGCCCACTGTACTGTATATGAATGCAATCGTTTTTTGCAACAATGTTTCTTCAAGCGCGATGATTTTGAAAATTATTAACATTCCATACTGTGTATTAAAGGACAGCCGATGTCACTTTTTATTCAAATGCAAATAAAAATTACTTCACGCCAAGACGTCTTGCATTGCTTGTGAATCCAAACAATGGCTTCAGATTCGGATAATATGCTTTCTTGTTACACACCCAGTTATAAATATGTTTCAAATACACTGTAGTTCTGAAGATTAAAGCATACATGTTTACAATCATTAAAGAATTATATGTGCCATTTTGAGGCAACATTGGGGGAACATCTCTCACCCCAAAAAAAAGGGAGCTAATGGCCAGCTCCGTTTCTTATATGGCGCTTGGCTGCCCTCTTTTGGCGGCTTTTGTTTAATGCAGTTCGGCGCAGGATCGGATATATCGATAGTCCCGGTTATATCGATATTTTTTCGGACTCCCTTGAATATCGATATAACGAGACTTTACTGTATATACATATTGTCGTTTTTTTCACCGTTCATTTCCCGTTGGGGCTGCAGTTGGCGGAAAGGGCAATTTTGATTGGATGACACTGACCTAGAATGGCCGAAAGCGCCATTTTGATTGGATGATAGTGGCCGTCATGTTGAAACAGGTAAACGCCCCTTTAAATGAGCCCAATTAGTGCACTTCAGCGTGAATGCACTGGAGCATTAGAGTAGAGAAAATGTTCTGATTCTAATTTGCAATGAAACAATACCATCGATGAAACAGTCGAATGTCAGTGACATTTTAACAATCCCCATGTTAACGTTAGCATCAACATACTTCTGCGAGAAGTAGATTGCAGATAGCAAGTGTGGAAGCTTATGAGCCGTGTGCAGGCTAGCTAGCAGTAACTTCGCCTCTGGACCGGCAAATAGAATTTCATTCCGATCGTTTGCCTGGATTTTTACCAATCACGAGGAACGGAAAAACATTCATGTTAACGGTGAGTACTATCACAAAGTTATTTTAAATAATACATTCTGATATTTTGTTGAAAAGTGGTCGCATGTGCGCGAGCGTTTGTATGTGCGCGCGTGCGTGTGGCTCTCACTGAAAAACATTTCTAAATATTTTACTTTTATGGCTCTCTTAGTCAAAAAGGTTCCCGACCCCTGCTCTAAAGGAAAGGAGGAAATAAGGACTTTTTTTCAGAAAGGAACACTAGTGGAGTAAATAAAGTATTCATTCATCCATCCATCCATTATCTGCTCCGTGTCATCCTCACAAGGGTCCCGGATGGTGCTGGAGCTAATTCCAGCAGTTTTCGGGCAATAAGTAAAGGACACCCTGAACCGGTTGCCAGCCAATTGCAGGGCACACAGAGATTAACAACCATCTGCGCTCACACTCACACTAAGGGACATTAACCTGCCGCCACGCATATTTTTGGAATTTGGGATGAAAGCCAGAGAAAATCCATGCATGGGCACAGGGGAAACAAGTACCTGTTAAACATTGTATCAAATTCAAAATACTTCTGTTTACATTCAAAGCCATCCATAACCCTATCTTTCTGACCTGCTTCAAATCTCTGTTCCCTCTCGGTCCCTCAGATCCTCATCCTCCCTTCACCTCTATGTGCCCTCTGCCCGTCTCACCACGATGGGATGCAGAGCTTTCAGCCGCTCTGCTCCCAAACTCTGGAATTCTCTTCCACCCAACATCCGTAATATTGACTCCCTCCCTATTTTCAAGGCTCACCTCAAAACCCACTTGTTTAAAATTGCTTTCAATGTCTAGTTCTATCTGCTATTTTATTATGTATCATTTTACTTATGGTTTTATTGTTATGTGCTTTGTTTTATTGTTTTTATTGTAAAGTGTCCTTGGGTGTTTTGAAAGGTGCTTGAAATAAAATGTATTATTATTATTATTATTATTATTAAACTCCATACAGGAAGGCCAGAGCTGAGATCGAACCAACGACCTCTGCATTGGCAATACAATACAATACATATTGCTGTATATTGCGCTTTAACAACAGCTGAAGCAGTAACGAAGCGCTTAACATGGGCAGCTGTCATATACAGGAAATAAAGCAATCACAAAGTTAGTAGTAAGACTCGTACTGAATGATTTAGCGATAATATTAGCATGTTTTTGATCATTTTTCCATCGGGTGACACAGTTGGGTGACTTCTTCACTGTATAAACTTTGATAAAATCTGATTAAGTGACAAAATTTGGTGAAATGACAGCTCAGCTTCAAGTGGCTAACATGACGTGAAGCAAAGCTAATACATCTTGCTGACATTTTGCTCTAGTCTAGACCATAGGTGTCAAAGTCAAGGCCCAGGGCTCTGCTCTGGCCCGCCACTTCATTTTATTGGGTCCACGAAAGCAAATCGAGCATGTCAAGTTCCATGATACTAACTGAAGTCCGAACCAAAATTTCAAATTGTCGTATCAAAACCACAATGATAGTCATTATTCTTGACTTCAGATTTGAAAACGGGTCATTTAACAATTAGTGGTGCGCTCTGTATGTAATATGTGGACAGGATGAAACATTAGAATGGTTTCCCCTCTCACTCAAAGTCAGCCAGGATAGGCACCAGCTCACCTATGACCCGAATAAGGATAAGTGCCATAAAAAATGGATGGATTTCTTAAGAGTCCTCACCAAACAGCAATCTATCCAGTTTGGCGGCATTCCAAATAAAACCTCCTTCCACATGTCGCGGGTCAAGAGATGTTTTTTTGTGAATGTGCACTTACCGTCCAGCCATGGATGATGACAAATGTCTGCGTCTTCGCATTAAACTCGCACTCCTGGATGGTTTCGGGCCTCCCGGCCACAATGTAGCACATGTCATCATCTGGAATGTCGGCCGTGCGTAGAGAGAACTTGGACACGATGTTTGTGTAATTGGTGAGCCACTCAGTTGTGGTGATCGGCGAGGACGTGGGGGTGACGCTGCCGTTCACTGTTGCAATACGTGCACACACACAAATATGACAGATCATAAGGGCACAAAATACCTGCACAGATCATGATGAATTGGGTCCAATCCTATATTTTAAAGTAATTCTTCCATATTTTCTATTTTTCACCTTCTTTTGAAGAAGACGACAAAAAAATCTCTTCGTTTAGCTCTACAGGAGATACATAAAACGAAGACTATGTCGCCCCCTTTTGCATTTGAAGCAAACAACAAATGCAAATTAACGAATTTATAAAATTACAAAACTTTTTAACAAATTTGGTCATGTTTCGTAAATGTGTTCTTTGAAGAAAAACAATTTCAGTCGGTTTTAAGTAGAAACACGTTATTTATTCATTAAAAGACATGTATTATTGTCAGCTCTTCTTTTTTGTTCCACGTTATCTTAATCGGCCAAAGCATATTTTGTGCGTGCGTGAGTGTGTGTGCGTATGTGCCCGCGCGCATGCGTGTGAATGTTTTCCCTTATGGTTATCTCTTTACATGAAGGGTTTCCGTGGTATGCTTCACTTCATGCCCACATGGAGGTGACTTGGTGAGAGCCTTTGCACAACTGCAACCTTTTACTTTCTCAATTGTGTTATTTTATTGCAAACGTCAATTAAGCAACAGACCAGACATTTAATTATTTATCTAGCAACAATATTAATTATGGTTAAAAAAGGACATTAAAAGTACATGTACTGTATTGTTTTTGTCGCTCTTACCAAACACAGAGTTGGTGGTGAGTTCAGGGTCTGAACACAAAATGGCAAAGATTTTTCCCAAAAGTATCCAAGCAGTGAAAAAACGTACGTTTTCTTTTCCCATATTATTATAACGTTGGTCCTGTGATGAGTCTTGGGGAGTTTCAGAAGATGGCTATCCGACTTAAAAAAAAAAATAGAAATGACGCGGCGTCCTATACGCAACGAGTAAATTTTCTTTATGGTCTGCCACGGTTGGGGCTCCAAGTTATCTTTAAGGGGGTCTTATTTGCATATTAGAAGATGATTGGATGACGGTTTAGGGGCGGGGCTTCCCTGGGGGTCCTTACTCCCAGAACGGTGACCATTCACTCAGTTTGAAAAAAAAACTGCAGGGTAGAGCACAAGATAAAATACATATTATATGGGTATATATATTATACATATTTCACTTCTTTACCTCAACACACACACACACATACACCCCCCCACACACACAATCATGATGGTTATGTGCATGAAATATCCAGTTGGCAGGTGCATTACAATAAATTTCACAACGTTTTTTTATATATTGAGATACGTATCAAGTAATCTTTGATAAGGAACAGCTATCTGAAATGTAAAGCCACATATACAGAACCAATAAGCTCTTTTCAGAATCAGAATCAGAATACCTTTATTCGTCCCGCAATGGGGAAATTTGCAGTCCACAGCAGCAATTGAAGAGGGATGGGGTTGGGGTGGGAGTGAAAGGATAGAAAACAAGATATTCTAAGCATAACAAAATAAAAATGTCAACTGTATACTGTGCAAATGTAGATGTGCAAAAACCGTTCTATAAACAAGACTGTACATAGTGCAGAATCAAGAAATGCATTAAATGTCATGTTTGTATAATAACAACATTGCATTATATCCACTCAAACTGAGATATATCAAATCAAGTGGGAATAGCACCAAGCCCGATTCAATCCACTCATTCCACTTTCAAATCGAACCACATTTGAATTGTTTCACAAACCAACGGTATTCAATCATCTTTTTGGGCGAAGAGATTCATATGTGTGAGATATTTACTTTATGTACATACTATACATACATTCAATAACTATCCACATAAACAGTATGATGATCGAGTCCCTTGGGGAGTTTCAGGATCTTGTCAAAATATTCATTTTTTAATATCAGAAGCATACATTATTATCGTTGTAGTTCCCACAAAGCTGTGACATGTACAATCATGTTAAATAAGTCATACAAGTGTTTTCGAACATGCATTTTCTGTGAGTTCTGCGTTTACGTCTATTATATACATTTACACCAAACATAAAGCCAGTGCCAAAGTATAAAAAAAGTGTTGTTGAAGAACAGTAACACAAAATGTATCTTTCAAAATATAACAAGGGCTTAAAAACGTTTTGTTTACAACATGGCCAATATGATACGAATCTTGTAGATTAATAAAGGCAGCAGGGACCTCTGGTGTTAAAACGACATAGTGCAGTGATGAGCAAGAAACAACAACAACATAGATGCTAATGACATCATGTTCTATCAATTCTATAGTCTGTTTGCACACAGCAGCGACATGTTCAAGGGCGATGAACACTGTCGTGCGGGATGGGACGAGGTGCTTGAACGAGACCATATGTCGGACTTTTACGGTTAATTTCATGCCTTGGTGGGAACCGCCATTTATCTTATCGTCTGTTCTTTTCCCATAATATTAGTATATGTTCTCGGTTGTCACTTCTGGCCGTGCTGCGGAGGATGGAATGACCATGTTTTTGCAACAATGGAGCAAATGTTTATTGTCATAAACCATTGACGGCTCAACGTTTAGCGGCTGCAGCGTAGTGGTGGAATAGTGGTTTGTCCATTTGCGTAGCAGTTTGAATCTAGGCTCTGGCTTTGTTGTTTAGCATGTGGTGTGCGTGTGTTTTATGAGTTTCTGTCCACATTGTACAATAGGTTTAAAGGCATCCGTAGCTGTGAACGTGAAAATGGGTATGCATTGTTGATGATTGAAAAACATTGTATTTTCTTTTTTTAATGTGTGGATGCGGGGGTATAATGTTTCTTAAGGAGTGCCCAATGTGCTTGTGAGTGCTTTATTTTAGCCCACCAAGACAAGTTCCACTGTCCACTCCAAGTCAACGGGAAGAAGCTCCAGAGAGAAAAAGATAGATCAAAAATGCAATGGGTGCTTTGTGGCTTTACACCTTACTTTGAGGGTTTTATTTGTTTTTTATGATTACATGGTGGGCAGGATTAAATGATGTCCAAGGCCAAACAAGTCAGTAGGGTAGAACATTTTTTTCCAAAGTAATCAAGTTGCCAATATTCTACAAAAAAAATAATGACTAGGCCTTTTCATCATACATGTAGGTCTACATTTACATGTACATTTGAGTATTGGATGCCGTGCTATGTTTCGGGAGTGCACTTGGTTGCATCCAGAGCCCAACCCAATCATTAGAGAGAAGAACTACACCCTTGGTCTTTACCTCCACATTCCCTGCTCACTCCATAGAGCAAGCTGATGAGCTGTGCAACCACAGACAAACGAAATGGTAAAAGTAGAAAGGGGCTGTTTCAAGGGGGTGTCGCCGTTGAAACACTTCGAAATGCTCGATTTGAGTGACAGGATGAAACCATGCTGTATGTACTGTATCTCCTCATAATGAACACTCTGGATGAGAAGTTCTCAAAGTGTTCACTAGCAGGGTGTCTTATAGTAGCTTATACTTTTTTTAATCAGTGCAGTACATTTGCGAAGTACAGTTTAGTGCTTTAAAATTTAATTTAATATTTTTTTTTAATTCCTGATTTTATGTTTTCCCTGCGATTGGCTGGGGGATCTGATAATGTAATCATTTTAATCAGGTTTATTGGAGCTGGGAATCACCTAAAACACAGGTGTCAAAGTCAAAGCCTGCGGGCCAAATCTGACCCACCACATCATTTTATTCGGCCCGCAAAAGCAAATCAAGCATGCCAAGTGCCATGATGCTTGCTAAAGTCTGAACCAAAATTTCAAATTGTCGTATGTAAACCACAACAACAGTCATTATTCTTGACTTCAGATTTGAAAACTATATAGTTGGTTTATTAACTTGTTGTGCGCTCTATATGCAATATGTGGAGGGAATAAAACACTCTAAAGGATTCCCCAAATTCATAACGGCCCCCGAGAGGAAACCGTAACTATAATGTGGCCTGCGGCAAAAAAATGAGTGTGACACCCTTGATTTATTGGATACCTTGTTCGGAATGAAACAGTATTTTAGTCACATTTTGGGCCTACCGTGTGCCTGCATTTTATTGTTGGTCATAATGTCGGACGTTGTTTTCAAAATTTGAGAAGCACTGTTCTTGAGAGCAAATTTGGCTCCATTCCAAATGTCTGCAAGCTTTGTCAACACTTTGCAAATGAAACAGTCAATTTAAATGTTTCTCAATGATTATTGAGCCAAAGCGCATCTTTAACATTACGAAAACTTCAGGCCACGACACCGGACCAAAAATATGTTACAAAGGCAGGGTGTTTCTCAATATGTACCCCACAAAAGTCCTCTGGCATCTGCTTTGGCACGATGACCCGCACGCTCAAAGAATGCTAAAAAGAAATAAAACAAAAAGGACCATAATAGAGTAGCATTGAATATAAACACGGACCATCACATTAAAGTACGTAATAGGCAGAGTCTCTTCATAACGTGAGTCCACACGCCACACTTTATCCAAGAGAATGCTTGCATGCTTTGGCGGGAGCCGCTGTTTTGGTTCGGGATGGCATTTAAACAGGCGAGTTTTAGGGAGTTTTAGGATTTGGCCCAGAGACATAGTCACATCAATGTGGGGAGAATTATGACTGCAGGAGGATTTCCTTTTATTTCCCTTTGACCGTTCGTCGGCTGCATCCACATGTTTCATATTTGCAGATTTGCAAACACCACGTGTTGATTCTTCTTTGCAGCCATTAATCCTCATTGGTATTGCAGGGGAGCTAGAGACTGTCAAACATTTAGTGGGAACTTGTCTACTTGAGGATCTTAGAAGTGTTATTGTTTTTTTTTAACTATAATGCCCTTTCATGTCCAAAAGTGGAGTTTCTGTTGCCAATGCCATTTTCAGACATTTATTGACCAAAACAACATGCGAATCAAACCTCTGAAGATGGAGAACACTGATTCGCTGTAGCAACCCCTTGAAGGGAAAAGCCGAAAGGAAAAGAAGATTGAATGGAAAAAGACATGGAAAACACAGCATATACGAGCAAGAGATGCTGTTGGCCACAGCTCACAACCCAGGCCCTTACACGTAGACTCGCTTTTTAACTCATTCATGGTTAGACGATGTGCAAAAATGTGTCCGCTCCAGTGCCAGGGTTTTTGTCATTGTCACTCAAATTCTAGGACCCACAGCATCTTGAGTTTTAGGACTACGTAAACATTCAATGCAGCGTAACAAACATTAGAAACTCTTCTCTCGTCAGAAAAAAAGCGTTAATTCCTAAATTATGTGGGTCTGGAGTTATCTAAGGTTGAAATGGGGGCAGCTGTACAAATGTCAAATGCTGCCCCCTCGAGGGAGGGAAAAACATTGCAAGAGGTCTGACCAGCATTTAATCAGCAAACACCCCCGCAAGAAAAACCAAAACCTCAACAAATTTCTTCTGCTTACGTCTGTGTAAGCTCTCAGTCGTACAGGAGTGGTCCATCGATGAAAAGGTTTCTTCAGCCGTCATCTGTACTTCTTTGAAGGTGTCGGACGTTTCGCTTCTTATCCAAGAAACTTCGTCAGCAAACTAAAGTCTTACTGGTAGTTTAGACCCTATATATATATATATATATATATATATATATATATATCCCTACGGTCCAGACGTGGCGTGCCGGACTCTGCTATGATAGGTCCTTGCTCTCAGGTTGGGGGGAGCAGAGGACCACTCCCTGCAGCTCCACTGATTGTTCCTATTGTTCTGACTAACGACTGGCCTGATTACCCAACTTCCACCGGTATCACCTCAACTATTTTGCCTAAGCAGGCTGTTGTACGAACGATCCAAATTGAACCTCACCCCAACTACCAGTAAATCTTTAGTTTGCTGACGAAGTTTCGTGGATAAGAAGCGAAACGTCCGACACCTTCAAAGAAGTACAGATGACGGCTGAAGAAACCTTTTCATTGATTTCTTCTGCTTAATTTTAATATTATTATGTCATCAGTTTTTCATACAAAACTGCATGTCGATGTGCTCATGTTTATATAATAGCTTAACATACAGCAGCAACTCTCCACACACGAGGTCAGAGGTGCAACACACATGGAAGGTCGTGTTCTTGGCATCTTTTGTGAACTCACGCGACCCTTGTTTGTTTGGGGTTTTATTTGACTTTTGTTCTACCTGGCTTTCATTGCTACCAGCTTGCAGACACAACAAGAGAGAAGACCTTGCAGAAATAATTTATTTTGAACAGATCAGGGCTTGAAGCCAAATTAAATTATGTCAAATAAAAAAGGGCCAAGGTAAGGTGCCTTTGTACTTTATACCTTCTAGCTTGAAGATAGCATGTTCTTATTGGGTATGACATGGTGTTTACTATCGCCATAATGGGCCGGTTGGAAAGAAAGAAAGATCATAAATTTGAATTCCTACGTTCAAGGGTGTCACTTGGATTTTGTAGTACTCTTAACTTTACAACTTAATGCTTTTTTATTGCAGTGGAAATGTCGGTCTATGTTTACACACAATGTACACAGCGAACTGCTGCTTTAATGGAGTCCCACCATTCACCAATATGATTTAATACAATATGAACACAAAGAGAAAACAAGCGGAACCGAGATTTGAACCCACATCCTCTTCAAAACATTGCATTCATTACTGCAAACGTCACCTAAAATAGCCTGAAAACTGTACATGTCTGTGTTTATGCACAACACTTTACATCACTTAATGACATTCTAAATCAGGGTTGTCAAACCTATTTATGTCATAGGCCACATTTAAGTTATTGTTTCGCTTGGAGGGCGAAAAAAAGTCAATAAAAATGCTTTACTCAACCATTATTGAAGTTACTGTAATGAGTAGTTTGGTTATAAGAACAATATGTCTATTATTTATTACCGACAATATGTCTATTATTAATTATAATTGATAATTAAAATTTGTGGTTGATATTTTAGCAAGCATCAGGGAAATGAGCACATTTGATTTGCCTTCACAGGCTACATACACACACACACATACATAAAAAAATCCTCGTCTCACCCACCATGGGTGGTGTCTGTCCCCATTTCAGCTCGGGTCCTCTACCAGAGGCCAGGAAGCTTGAGGGTTCTGCGCAGTATCCGTGCTGTTCCCAGCACTGCGCTTTTCTGGACCGAGATATCCGATGTTGTTCCCGGGATCTGTTGCAACCACTCGTCGAGTTTGGGGGTCACTGCCTCGAGTGCTCCGACCACCACAGGCACGACTGTCACCTTTACCTTCCAGGCTCTCTCCAGCTCCTCTCTGAGCCCTTGGTATTTCTCGATTTTCTCATGTTCCTTCTTTCTGATGTTCCCATCACTCGGGACCGCTACATCCACGACAACGGCTTTCCTTTCCCCTTTATCTATGACCACGATATCTGGTTGGTTGGCCATTGCCATCTTGTCGGTCTGTATCTGGAAGTCCCACAGGATCTTTGCTCAGTCATTCTCCACCACCTTGGGAGGTGTTTCCCATTTTGACCTTGGGGTTTCCAGTCCATACTCCGCACAGATGTTTCGGTAGACTATGCCAGCCACCTGGTTATGGCGCTCCATGTAGGCTTTCCCTGCCAGCATCTTACACCCTGCAGTTACGTGTTGGATTGTCTCAGGTGCCTCTTTGCACAACCTACACCTTGGGTCTTGTCTGGTGTGGTATATCCCTGCCTCTATGGCTCTGGTGTTCAGGGCCTGCTCTTGGGCAGCCAGGATGAGTGCCTCTGTGCTGTCCTTTAGGCCAGCCCTCTCTAGCCACTGATAGGACTTCTTGAGATCAGCCACTTCTGCTATGGTTCGGTGGTACATCCCGTGTAGGGGCTTTTCCTCCCATGATTGTCCCTCTTCCAGCACCTCATCCTCTGTTCCCCATTGACTGAGACATTCTCTGAGTACATCATCCGTTGGAGCCTTCTCTTTGATGTATTCATGGAGCTTGGATGTTTCATCCTGGACAGTGGCTCTCACACTCACTAGTCCCCGGCCTCCTTCCTTACGGCTTGTGTACAGTCTCAGGGTGCTGGACTTGGGATGGAACCCTCCGTGCATGGTGAGGAGTTTTCGGGTCTTAACATCCGTGGTCTGAATCTCTTCCTTTGGCCACCTTATTATTCCTGCAGGGTATCTGATCACTGGCAGGGCATAGCTGTTTATTGCCCGGGTCTTGTTCTTGCCATTGAGCTGGCTTCTGAGGACTTGCCTCACCCGCTGGAGGTATTTGGTCGTAGCCGCTTTCCTTGTTGCTAATTCGAGGTTGCCATTGGCCTGTGGTATACCGAGGTACTTGTAGCTGTTTTCAATGTCTGCTATTGTTCCTTCAGTGAGTGAGACCCCTTCAGTGTGGACTACCTTGCCCCTCTTAGTCACCATCCGACTACATTTCTCCAGCCCGAATGACATTCCGATATCACTGCTGTAGATCCTGGCTGTGTGGATCAGGGAGTCTATGTCCCTTTCGCTCTTAGCATACAGCTTGATGTCATCCATGTAGAGGAGGTGACTGATCGTAGCTCCATTTCTGAGGCGGTATCCATAGCCTGTCTTGGCGATTATCTGGCTGAGGGGGTTCAGTCCTATGCAGAACAGCAGTGGGGAGAGTGCATCACCTTGGTATATGCCACATTTGATGGACACTTGCGTTAGTGGCTTGCCATTGGCTTCAAGTGTGGTTTTCCACATCCTCATCGAGTTTGCAACGAAGGCTCTCAGGGTCCTGTTGACCTTATACAACTCCAAGCATTCATTGATCCATGTGTGTGGCATCGAGTCATATGCTTTCTTGTAATCAATCCAGGCTGTGCACAGGTTGGTCGGGACCTGCAGTCTTGAGCGACTGTTCTGTCAACCAGCAGCTGATGTTTGGCACCTCTAGTATCTCTACTAATGCCTTTCTGTGCTTTGCTCATGTATTGATCCATGTGTCCACTTATCTTAGCCGCAATGATGCCTGACATGAGCTTCCATGTTGTGGAGAGACAGGTTATTGGCCGATAGTTGGAAGGAACTGCACCCTTTGAGGAATCCTTCATGATCAGGATTGTTCGCCCTTCGGTTAGCCATCCTGGGTGAGTCCCATCCATCAGCAGCTGGTTCATTTGTGCTGCTAGGCGCTCGTGGAGAGCTGTGAGTTTCTTTAGCCAGTAGGTGTGGACCATATCCGGGCCTGGTGCCGTCCAGTTTTTCATACCTGAGACTCTTCCTTGTATATCTGCCGCTGTGATGGTAACTGGGTTCTGTTCAGGGAGGTTGCTGTGCTCCTCTTTCAGAGTCACCAGCCATTGTGCACTGCTGTTATGTGCGACCTCCTTCTCCCATATGCCTTTCCAGTATCTTTCAGTTTCCAGCCTTGGAGGGTCTGCTCTGCTGTTAGAACCCTGCCACTGAGCGTACACTTTCGCAGGTTGTGTTGCGAACAGCCTGTTTATTCTTCTGGCCTCATTCTCTTTCGTGTACCTCTTTAGGCGACTGACCAAGGCCTGGAGCCTTTGTTTGGCAGTTTCGAGTGCTTCAGGTATGGTTATCTGCATGTACCTCTTGGGTATTGGCCTTTTATTCACACCTCTCTGGGTCTCCGTCAATTGACTCACATCTTTCCGAGCCGCCTTGATCTTGGCCTCCAACCGTCTTTTCCATGGTGGGTAATGAATATCGTGGCTCTCATGGTTGCTCTTGTAGCCAAGCATGTCTAGGATCACTGATGCTGAGGTGTATATCAGCTCATTGGTTTCCGTGATTGTTCTGGTCGGGATCGTTCTCAGTGCTGCATTCACAGTTTCCATGAGACTTTCAGGTGGTACTTCACATAGCCGTTGTAATCGGTGCCTTCGTTGCCCAGTTTTCATTCTTGCCATGATCTTATCTCTCAGGTCATTTGCTGCCTCGCTCAGCATTTCATTTATTGGGGCTGGCTTCCCAATCTCATTATTCATTGGGGCTTGCCTCCCAATATATATATATATATATATATATATATATATATATATATATATATATATATATATATATATATATATATATATATATATATATATATATATACTTGGCTAAGATTGCAATTCTGATAAATACTCAACATTAACAAATCCATTTTGTATTGCTAAAATGGACTATTCTGATTCTGATTTGTCTTCTTTCTATAGTTTTGTCTTAAAAGAAATTCTCATTACCTAATTTGGTCACAAGAACATTACAGATCTCTGGATAAGCAAGTTGGCTAGCTAGCTGGCTTGCAAGTCAAGGTACTTACCTACCAACCACGTCGACAGTATCCATCCATCCATCCATCCATCCATCCCAGAGATAATGTATGGATGGATGAAATCAAGATTCAAACGTCAAACTTCAATGCTGTGACACTTACAAGAGGCGTGTAGCCCTTCCTCTAAAAAATTCCCTATTTGCCAAAAAACTGCAACACAGCAAAAGAAGCCTCCAGATGTTCATTAGTCAGAGAGGTACACGAGTATACAACCAAGTCGCGAAAGTGGCACACAGTTTCCCAATTCAAACACACCATCAACAATCATCAGATGGAAAGCCACTTCTTTATCGCATTTACATAAAAAGCAGAGTCGATTCATATGGGAGTCTTTAACCTGGACGTTCTGTAAATGGAGTGGCAGGCATTTAGTGGGCTCTGTACATCCCCTGGTTCAGCTACTCATACTTGTGATTAATAGACTTGATCTACACGGACAAAATGTGCACAGTGGTTTCATAACTACGGATTATGAAACTTGTGAATGCATGTGGTGTCTGGGGTAAAGTGTTTCATGCCGTGCTCTTGTGTTCAATTCATCTTTGTGTCCAGGTCACAAATGGCAGACTTTTGGCTGATTTTATTAAAAGTTTGAAATCTAGCAAAAAACAAAAGAAGTTTCAGGGGAAAAAAACCATTTACTGTGGCGTGTGCCTTGCCGCACATGCACATGTTACATATGTGTGCACGCGTGCGCTTGTCTGTGTATGTGTGTCTGTGCCCTTTACTCATTTTTGCATCACAATGGCTTGCTGACATTTTGCATCAATTTTGACTGCAGTGGGATTGGGAAATGTTGAGATCTTCAGCGCTTTCGCGATGCATTTGGGAGAATAAAGAGTCGAGAAGGTCCTCTTGTTTAGATCATACAAGTAGGATATTTATTTGCCGAAGCACAGACAGCAACCGCTGCGTTCACCGTCGTACGAGAAGTCCAAAACATATACACACAAACTGGCTTTTATCGCTGTCAAGTCATGTGATGTCGCGTCGTGGCTGGGTTGCCAGATCAGTTCAGTATTACAGCATTACATAAAATGAGGATACAATCTAACTTTCTCAACAGGAAAGGCTTGTAGTTTCAACATTGGTGTTCCATAAAATGTATCTTCATTTCGAGCGTATAAATTAATTTTTATTTTGTTTCTTCTCGGTTATTTTGCTACACTTTCTTTGATCATCACTTAAATTTGCAAAAACAGGAGTGTTTTGGCTGATTTTATTAATAGTTAATAGTTCAGACGACCCCTGAAGGAAAAGCTGAAAGGAAAAGGAGTGTATCTCTCAAATTAACTCTGTGTCTTCTTGATTTTCTTTAGGTACTGCGGTGAAGTCTCACTTTTCAAAAAAACATGCATGAGAGGTTTACGGAAGACTGAGCTTTCCCTATGCGTGAATGACAATGTGAAGGGGTGTGACTGTGCATGCTCTGCAATTGCCTGGGTGCCCACCGCCCCCTCCTCGGCGATGGATGGGAGGACAAGCGGATTTTGTTCGTCATTAAATGTAACTAATTATGAACAACAATTTAAAATTATAATTTATAATTGATTTGTTGCTAAAATAAATTGTGCTACAGATTCTTACTTTTTAAAATGTCGTCTCTAAAACAAAAAAATATCGCCCTTAAGCACTAACGTTTGCAAACTCCAATTTACAATCTTCATTTAAACCCTAAAACCTGCACGTTTTTGGTATGTAATTGAAGTTACTGAAAAAGATCAAGAAAATGTACTTGTCACAAAGTGACGCCTCGCCAATATATCACAACGATGAAATTGAGTTTGGTATGATCAGACACAAAGGCTTATGCGTTCATATGGATCGAGTGGACTACACATTGGGGGGATGAAGCTTGACTTGAGCACAGACAGTAAAAAGTAAACAAACATATAGCAAAGGCTAAGAATTGAAGTCAAGAATCCCACACACCATGGAGCACCAGCGTGAATTTTACTTACATTTTTCCAGCCTATGCAAGGTAGAATCTCTAGCTTTAACCGCTTCATCATCCTCGTTGACTATAAACGAGTCCTTCCGATACACATGTGTAACGGAGTTGTACACTTAGGTTATTAAATTATGAAGGAAGTGACGCAACGGCGCACAGTGTGGCACTATGTCCCGCCCATAGTTTCCAGAACAATCTCGAGGAGATTCAGGGTGAGTCGCAATTTTCTGTTGGTCTTGATTAACGCGCATTTTCATGACAATATCTTATTTTGTTTCCCCTTTTTTTACTGTCTAGTGTTATCTAAATAGTTCCCTTATTCATTCGAGTCCAGATTACTTTTTGTGTCATTATTTACTTCACGTTTTGTCGAGTGGAACTTAGCTTCATAGTGCTTTTCTATTGCGCAGTTAATCACAAGACGAAACCCATGCGACTTCACCCATCCCTTCTGCCATACTGTGTTGCAGGTAATAATTGTTTCATTTCGTTTTTATTGAACAATATTTAGTTTCTTGTGTCGTGTCTCATTTGCCCGTGAGTGTCCGTGGCTGGTTGAACTGTGCGTCAGCCATTACAAGCGCACCGCGTGTTCTGCTGAGTCTCCGCCCATGATGCGTTCAGGGACATCTTGTAAATAACAGTGAACTTGTGTTGTATTCTCTTTTTCTGTAAATAACCACTATACGATCACACGTTGTTAATTCTGTTTTGTTATCTACAATGTTTTGCATTTGAGAACAATCTCGAGGAGATTCAGGTTAATCACAAGACGAAACCCATGCGACTTCACCCATCCCTTCTGCCATACTGTGTTGCAGTGTTGCAGAAATAAAAGAAACAAAAAGACACATCCACGCGTCTCGTCTTCATTAATACGGCAGCATCGTGGAGATGAAGACAGTCACTGTTGTGACACCCGTCACATTGGTGCCGTGACCCGGATTCACAAGTGACTCTCCACTTCGGACCGGGACCGCGATGCTGCACAATGAGGACGCTGTGCAGTCCCATCACTCGGTGGACGGTGTGTCGACCCCCGTTTTGGAAATACATGTAGAGTGTTAATTGTCTACCTGCTGTTTTGCAATTGGTGTACTTTTTTTCATGTACGTGTTTTCGTGTGTTAAGTCTAAGAATGAGCTCCTTACATTTAACCAGTAGCACACCTTTGAATGAGTGTGTTGCTAGAAGTAGAGGCTTCCCAACCGTGTAACAGTTGTGTAGTGTAATCCAGAGTGGTGTAGGTTGTACAGAGGGGAATGGGCAGGTTCAAGCTGAGGCCACTTACTTAGCATAATATTTCTTATTAGTGTCTACTTTAACAAATTTCTTTGCTTTTAAGATTACCAACGTGCTGCACCAGCTTTTAAATCAGTCCTATTAGCCACTAAATTTGAATATTTAACGGCAGTTTGCTGAAACTAATTGTCACTACCCTCTGTTGTTTCGTAAAACACAAAAATGTTTGTTTGCTGCTTGTTTTTAAATGTATTTGAGTTTTACTCTTATTCTCTCGCTCCATATTGCAACCATTGATGTCGATGTGGTTCAATGTATGTAAATACTGTAATGCACCGTGGCTAAATGAATATTCAATTACTGTACATCTTCCGGCAGTTTCTGGCAGATCATGAGGAAAATTAAAACCTCGGAAGGAAACGAACAGTTTTCTTTAGCCATTTTAACAGAAGTATGTCATATGTGGTGCAGATCATTTAGCAATATGCGTCAATTGTAATAGATGTGCGCCGGTGCTGGCGCAGTGAAGTTACAAAGTTGCGCCAGTGGCTGTCAAAATGCGTAAATGGCGCGGCCCAGATGCATCCCTGAATATGTACTTCAAATATTCTCCAACAGGCCGTTAAAAAAATGCCATGTATTGACCCCCCCAAAAAAAGAACCGTTTAGCATGGCGTGGATCAAGTCTATAAAACATTTTGATTTACAACAAACAAGATACTCATGTTACCACGAGGACACGGAGACAAGAGTCTTATGAGAGGACATAAACCATGACAAAAAGAAAGAAAAACAATATAAAATGGTCAAAGACTTCCCTTGTGGTCATTTTTACATCGGTGCAGATGGACAAATGGTTTCCATACGAAAGTTCAGAAGCGTCGATTGAAGCCTCCGCCCTGCATGCCACCCTGCATTGTTTGGTTTTGGCGGTTCAGCGCCCCCGAGAGGGACTGGGATGAGCTCATGTAGCCTCCGCGGCTAACGACACACCAAAACAGACAACTTAATGAAGTGTGGTTGTAAATGACTTCAGTAAAGCGACACGTCAAAGCAACTCACCCTCCCATGCCCCCACGTGCCCCCATGTGGCTTGGGCCCGGGATCCCATCGCGACCTGAAATGGATGACAAAAATGCACATTGTTCGGATGATCGTCAGCGAGGATGAAACCGCATGAAAAGCACGGTATGCGAATGCTGTCACAAAATGTGTGCCAAACATTTGTACCTTGCCATGGACGGTCCCCGTCGATCTTCCTACCCGAGTCCCAGTCTCGGCCTCCGTCCCTGCAAACAACCTCAACTTTAGAAAACCATGTAAGCTCTGCCAAAGATATTGTCATCGTGACAATATTGCCATGAGCCACCATGCCTCAAGAAAAGACAGAATCTAACGATCGGAATGTTTTTCATGCGACAAAATTAGCAGGCTTGGTGTAAAAACATAAAATAAAGCATGCGTAAAGCTGGTGTCGCTTGGAGAGTATTTCTCCAATAGTACGCAGCCTGACTGGCGATAAACAAATTTTAGAGCAATCCAAACAATGATACTTAGATTAAATATTTGATTGTTTCACTCTGGCCTTCACCTTCTTTAGTGAAAAAGCAATTTGAGTCATTGCACGCTGTGTGTACATTTCTGTCAATGTTCAACTTTCTCATAGATTTTGTGGCGTTTAATCCAGTTTTTCATCGTTTCATCACATCATTTGCCAAACTTAATCCAACTTTGATGAGTATTTATTCATAAACAAGAAAAAAAGAACATTTATATACATTGGATCATAGATTAGCCTTTAAATGTTTTGATCGGACTAACCAATTGCATACTTTTCCATGACTAACAACCAATAATGATTAACTCATTCATTGCCATTCCAGAATTTATTTGGGAATTGAAAATATGACACAAGAGAACCATTCCCAAATTTGTTCGGATTTTGGTTTTCCTTGCTCGGGTGCCAATAAAGCGCTGGCCAGACCTCTGGCCATGTTGTTCCCTCCCACAAGGGGGGAATATTTCTTTTTTCCATGTTAGCGCTTTAAGATATATTAAATATCTCCGAAGTCATGTAGGATTTCTATAATTTAGTCTTTCATCAAAACCTTTCCCTGAAACATTAAACTAAATTTCGAGAAAAAAAAGCAGTTAACCAGCAGTCTTTTTGGTCAGTGTAGTAAAATTAATAATGTACAGTAAAGTCTCGTTATATCGATATCGGATATATCGATACTATTTCTATGCACGCACGGAGAAAATTACATGCAAACAGGGTCGGCTATATCGATAGTCCCGGTTATATCGATATTTTTTCGGACTCCCTTGACTATCGATATAACGAGACTTTACTGTAACTTGTAATTTCAGTTATTAAAATTAAGTTTCACTTTATAGTTGCGCTATTGTTTGTATCAAACTCTTTTTTAAAATGGGGCAAAGTACAAACTCAGTTTCATCGTCACATTTCCCAACATTTACGAGATTTTTGGTTTTCCACATTTCTTTTTTCTACTTTCATTTATTTGCTGCTGTGAAATGTAAATTTCTCCATTGTGAGACTAATAAAGGCAAATCAAATCCAAAACAATGCTGCTGTATCTGTAGAGCTGTGATTATTGGGCTTCAATTGCAAACTCACTGTACATTTACAGCTCATGATCACTCTCAAATGTTCAACTCGTGAAATGAGGGCATCCGCAATAAGTTTTGTCCGTTTCTAACAATTTGATTCAGTGGCATTGCTGTAAAGGGGTTCAAATACTAAAATAGCAATTAAATAAACAAGCAGGCTTCAGTGGCAAACACTCATTTATTACCAGTCACAAACATTCAAGAATGACTGTAAACATATTTAGCTGGGATGGAGCGCATAAAACGGGTTACATTTGTTAATATGCAGGGATGCCTCTGTGAAATTTAAAAAGGGGGCCAGTTGGCCCCCTTGTGTCTGAAAAGGGGGCCAAATTCTAAAATTGATGGGCCCGATTTAACAAGATAACCGAAGTATACAAAACTGATCGAAATAAACCAAAATACATTAATTGGAGCATATTTCAAAATTGCAAAAAAAAAAAAACAATTTTAAATCGAGTCAAATAATGTATTCATACATAAAATAACCAAACTTTTTCTTTTTTATTTAGTTACTACAAAATCAATCCTGTGCTATTTTGATATTCGGTACGGTATTACAGAAAAGACAGAGAACAGACTTAGCATAATATTTCTTATTAGTGTCTACTTTAACAAATTTCTTTGCTTTTAAGATTACCAACGTGCTGCACCAGCTTTTAAATCAGTCCTATTAGCCACTAAATTTGAATATTTAACGGCAGTTTGCTGAAACTAATTGTCACTACCCTCTGTTGTTTCGTAAAAAACAAAAATGTTTGTTTGCTGCTTGTTTTTAAATGTATTTGAGTTTTACTCTTATTCTCTCGCTCCATATTGCAACCATTGATGTCGATGTGGTTCAATGTATGTAAATACTGTAATGCACCGTGGCTAAATGAATATTCAATTACTGTACATCTTCCGGCAGTTTCTGGCAGATCATGAGGAAAATTAAAACCTCGGAAGGAAACGAACAGTTTTCTTTAGCCATTTTAACAGAAGTATGTCATATGTGGTGCAGATCATTTAGCAATATGCGTCAATTGTAATAGATGTGCGCCGGTGCTGGCGCAGTGAAGTTACAAAGTTGCGCCAGTGGCTGTCAAAATGCGTAAATGGCGCGGCCCAGATGCATCCCTGAATATGTACTTCAAATATTCTCCAACAGGCCGTTAAAAAAATGCCATGTATTGACCCCCCCAAAAAAAGAACCGTTTAGCATGGCGTGGATCAAGTCTATAAAACATTTTGATTTACAACAAACAAGATACTCATGTTACCACGAGGACACGGAGACAAGAGTCTTATGAGAGGACATAAACCATGACAAAAAGAAAGAAAAACAATATAAAATGGTCAAAGACTTCCCTTGTGGTCATTTTTACATCGGTGCAGATGGACAAATGGTTTCCATACGAAAGTTCAGAAGCGTCGATTGAAGCCTCCGCCCTGCATGCCACCCTGCATTGTTTGGTTTTGGCGGTTCAGCGCCCCCGAGAGGGACTGGGATGAGCTCATGTAGCCTCCGCGGCTAACGACACACCAAAACAGACAACTTAATGAAGTGTGGTTGTAAATGACTTCAGTAAAGCGACACGTCAAAGCAACTCACCCTCCCATGCCCCCACGTGCCCCCATGTGGCTTGGGCCCGGGATCCCATCGCGACCTGAAATGGATGACAAAAATGCACATTGTTCGGATGATCGTCAGCGAGGATGAAACCGCATGAAAAGCACGGTATGCGAATGCTGTCACAAAATGTGTGCCAAACATTTGTACCTTGCCATGGACGGTCCCCGTCGATCTTCCTACCCGAGTCCCAGTCTCGGCCTCCGTCCCTGCAAACAACCTCAACTTTAGAAAACCATGTAAGCTCTGCCAAAGATATTGTCATCGTGACAATATTGCCATGAGCCACCATGCCTCAAGAAAAGACAGAATCTAACGATCGGAATGTTTTTCATGCGACAAAATTAGCAGGCTTGGTGTAAAAACATAAAATAAAGCATGCGTAAAGCTGGTGTCGCTTGGAGAGTATTTCTCCAATAGTACGCAGCCTGACTGGCGATAAACAAATTTTAGAGCAATCCAAACAATGATACTTAGATTAAATATTTGATTGTTTCACTCTGGCCTTCACCTTCTTTAGTGAAAAAGCAATTTGAGTCATTGCACGCTGTGTGTACATTTCTGTCAATGTTCAACTTTCTCATAGATTTTGTGGCGTTTAATCCAGTTTTTCATCGTTTCATCACATCATTTGCCAAACTTAATCCAACTTTGATGAGTATTTATTCATAAACAAGAAAAAAAGAACATTTATATACATTGGATCATAGATTAGCCTTTAAATGTTTTGATCGGACTAACCAATTGCATACTTTTCCATGACTAACAACCAATAATGATTAACTCATTCATTTCCATTCCAGAATTTATTTGGGAATTGAAAATATGACACAAGAGAACCATTCCCAAATTTGTTCGGATTTTGGTTTTCCTTGCTCGGGTGCCAATAAAGCGCTGGCCAGACCTCTGGCCATGTTGTTCCCTCCCACAAGGGGGGAATATTTCTTTTTTCCATGTTAGCGCTTTATTCCAGCTTCAGCTGTTGTTAAAGCGCTATATAAACCAATATGTATGTATTGCATTGTATTTTTGACAGCCACCCTCATTTCAAGGTCATATAAATCCACTCCCATATAATTTAGGAATTACAGTAAAGTCTCGTTATATCGATATTCAAGGGAGTCCGAAAAAATATCGATATAACCGGGACTATCGATATATCCGACCCTGTTTGCATGTAATTTTCTCCGTGTGTGCATAGAAATAGTATCGATATAACCGGGACTATCGATATATCCGATATCGATATAACGAGACTTTACTGTACCTCTTTTATTATGATGAGAGTCTAAGGTTTCTTACGCTGCATTGAATGTTTATGTCGTCCTAAAACTCAATGTTCTGTGGGTCCTAGAATTTGAGTGACTGACAAAAACCCTGGCACTGGAGTGGACACAATTTTGCACGTCTGGCGGTGAATGAATTATTTTTTCAGTTAGAGGTAAACTATAAGTGTAAAAAAATATTTGTCAGGGGGAAAAAATCAGCATGCCTTTGAAGAATGGCAAAATCTATGAGAAAGAATGGCAATTTTGTAACCTTGGACATGAGGAAGTTCTCTCAGAAACAGTGGCAGCTAAAAAAATTCCATGCGTACCTGTTAATGCGCTTGTCAAAGCCGCCACTGCCCCAAGAGTCGCGGCCATGTCTGTCGAAATTCTGCAGATGCAAAGAATTCAAATTATGCGCCATCGATTTAAAGTAGACTAATAATGCAAAATTTGACTCAGCATCACATCTGTAATTAAAGAATATATGTGATAATACTGGCAATCCTCCATGGAAGAGGAAGTGTTTTCATGGCAATAAAAAGGTTTCCTTTCTTATTAAACTCGGCAGTGTGACATGCATGTAAACGTACAGGAAAGATTTCTGTTCTTACCGGACCATCTCTGTCTCCACCCATGCCCCGGCCGCCACCTCTCATGTCATCGTAGCGCCCTCGGTCCCTGTGGTCAAAGTCCTGATACCGATCCGATCGGCCAAAGTCGGAGCGGTATCGGTCGTCCATATTCATGCGCTTGTCGGGCCAGTCGTCCTTCCTAAGAGGAAAGAATTAGTTAGGTGGGGATATTCCGAGTGGAAAGACACACTCACAATCAAACAGCCCTTGCTTGACCCCTGCCATACATGTCGCAAGGCCTCTTCATGAAGCGTCGTTCCTGCTCGAAGCGCAGCTGTTCCTGCTGTCTCCGAATCTCCTCGCGCTCCCTTATGATGCGCTCCTGCTCCCGACGACGCTCGTACTCGATTCGCATCCTTTCACGCTCAAGGCACTGCCGTTCCATGCGGTCAGCATTTAGACGGTTCCTCTCAACCTGGGGAATGACCAAACACACAAAAAAAAATTCCTCTCTCCGCAATTGCAGAAATAACACCAGGCAAAAGTGTCTGACTGTTGAATTATTCCCTTTTCTCACTGCACTTCCTCATTTCACAATTAGCAACGATGATGCCCATCCATTTTTTCCAGCGTGCTGACATAGCAGCCCATCACGGAGCAAACTGAGACTTTTAGCTGGATTAGTCAAGAACGGAATCCAACCGTGCGTTTTCATGTTCTTCGTGGAAAAAAAGACAGTCAATATTTTAAAGGCCAATAACTGGCCGCAAGCCTTCAATTCGGCATCTATGAAATCTCTGTGTGAAAACTAGGTCCGGCTATCCATCTTTCATTCACGGGATAAGTTCCTGTTCACCTGTGCCGGGGATGCTCAATACATTGATCGCGATCGGCCAGTCGATCTCTATGACACCATTGGTAGATTGCGTAACATTGTCATGAACTAACACTATAAAAATATTTTGAGTTATGAAAAAAAATAGACATCAGCCTATCTGCCATCCCTACTCTTGATTGATACACTGAACAACCAATCAGATGACAACTTATTTGTTACATTGTGCGTGCCCAAACAACAATCGTTGCAAAGTTAACAAGCTTGTCATTAGTTACATCCTGGTTTTTCGCTTGTTTTTCCCTTAAAGGACAACCGACATCTCGGGACAAGTTGTGTCCATAATTTGTAAAATGGCTTCAAATGACTTCTACTGAGCGTATTTTTACAAAGATTCCACCGCATGTAGCTATATTTTATGTTTTAAGACTCGCGCTGATTATTCAGGAAGTCTTGTTTTTGAGTTGGTGACGAGTCCGTACGTGACGTCACTAAAGGACCGCCCTTTACTGTAAAAAAAAAAAACGCATTGTAGCGGTCCTTCCATCACGTCAATGTATTTTGCTGGACTTGTTTGGTCTGGGGACCTCGTGTTGCACCCAAAAGCCACCAGAAGAGGGCGTCCAAGCACCATATAAGGAATTTATCAGCCTGTGGAAACGGAGGTGGCCACAGGAGGTCGCCATTTTGTGCCTCTTTTTTTGGGTGAGAGATTTTCCCCCAATGTTGCCTCAAAATGGGACAAATAAATTCTTTAATCGATTGCAAACATGTATGCTTTCCTCTTCAGAACTATTTGAATCATATTCATGACTGGATGTGGAACAAGAAAGCATATTCTCTGAATCTGAACCCATTGGTTCATAAAGTTTGCGGATGACACGACTGTGGTGGGCCTCATCAACAACGATGAGGAGACAGCCTACAGGGACGAGGTCAGCCGCCTGGCCACGTGGTGCAAGGACAACAATCTCCGTCTGAATGTGGAGAAGACGAAGGAGATTGTTGTGGACTTCAGGAGAGTGCGCCCCCAGCATGCTCCACTAACCATCGACGGTGCTGCAGTGGAGAGAGTGAGCAGCACCAAGTTCCTGGGAGTGCACATATCCGAAGACCTGTCCTGGAGCCACAACACGGCATCAATGGCCAAGAGATCCCACCAGCGCCTGTACTTCCTCCGCAAGCTCAAAAGAGTTGGAGCCCCGACCCCCATCACGACCTCCTTCTACCGCGGTACCATAGAGAGCATCCTGACCAGCTGTATCACCGTGTGGTACGGCGCCTGCACCGTGTCCTGCCGTAAGACTCTGCAGCGCATCGTGAGGACAGCTGAGAAGATCATCGGTGTCTCTCTCCCCCCCCTTCAGGACATCTACAACACCCGCCTCACCCGCAGAGCCATCCGGATCGCTGGCGATCCCACCCACCCCTCCCACAGCCTCTTCAGCCTGCTGCCATCGGGTCGGAGACTGCGGAGTCTCCGAGCCAAGACCAGCAGGCTCAAGGACAGTTTCTGCCACCAGGCAGTCCGGAGACTCAATTCCCTCCCAGCCCTGCCCAGCCTGCCCCTTCCCACTGCCACACTCACCGAACTCTGAGTACACGCTACATGCTGTACGATCATCCTGAACTCTATTTTTTGTTATTTCTCATTAGACAAGACCTCACTTCAACCCTTTCTAGTTGTTTGTTTTTGCAATTACGACATTACGTCACTTTATGTACGTCACTTCCTCACTTTACATATGTCACTACCTCACTTTACATACGTCACTACCTCACTTTCCATACGACACTACCTCACTTTACATACAGAAATTACATGTATTGTCTGTTGTCAATTGTATGTCTTTTTTAGCCACGTTATAAGTGCCTTGCATGTCTTGCACGCTGGGTCCGAGAGGACAATAATTTCATCTGTGCTGTATGTCTTGCATATTAGCATATTTGACAATAAAGCTGACTTTGATTGTTTTGATTCACGAGCAAAGCAAGACGTCTTGGCGTGACCTCATGAACTGGGGACGGGACTTTCTGAAAATGCCCAATTCGCAGCTCAATTTTTTGCAGATTTTGGACACCAAGTCATTTTTATTGGTGTTTTGCATTTGACTAAAAATATCATACTGTGTGTTTTGGGTATTTTAGATGCTATAAAACGTTTTTCAGGTGTCAGTTAAACAAAAAAGTGACGTCGCTTGTCCTTTAAGCGTAACATAGCGTATAAAAATGAGTGGGGGAGCTGGACCAAGTAAGAAGAAAAACATGTCAGTTTCATACAGAATGGGAGTAGGACTTTTTTCACAATGACATTTTCAAAGTGCTTTTGTCTCACCTGCCAGCTATTAGAGTGAACTCGGGTAACGGCAAAAATATACATAATTGTTATGTTGTGTGTTGACACATATGCAATTATACATCAACATAAGTCGCAAGAATCCTCAATATATTTATCAATAAATATAAGGGTGGATCACTTTGACTTGGTTATTTCAAAAGTAGCTCCCATGCAGAATAAGTGTGAGGACCCCTGACCTATGCTGTCGAAAATGGATGTCTGCAGACTTTTGTCAACATTGTGAAGTAGAGCATCATGTGAACCCAACTATTGTGACCTAACCTGCAGCCACTCTCTCTTCCTTAACATGTGCTTATGCTCTTCTTTTTCGCGGAAAATGCGGATGCGCTCACGCTCAGAGCGGTTGTCCTGACCGCGATCCCTGCAAAGAGACTCTGCGTTACATTGCCGTTGGATGTGTCGTTAGCTTTGCCTATTCATCCGCCACGTGGCCTCTTACATGTTTCTGCGTCTGTCCACCTCTCGCATGTCCCGCTCCCGTTGCCTCTGCCGCTCACGCTCGCGCTGCTCCTTGATCTGGTCGAAGGACAGGATGTCCTTCCTCTCCTTACTGGAGGATTTACGGTCCTGACTCTTTGAGCTCTGGTAGGGTTGGGCATTGAGGATTGAAGTCATTTTTTCAGAGACCTTTTCCTACTATCATAAGACACTCACTCGCTCTTTGCTTTTGGATTTGACGCTAATGACCGGCTCCCCCTTGGACTTGTCCATGACTACAGTCCTCTCGTCGCCTGTGTAAACAAAGAGCTGTCAATAGTTTGTCACAAAAAAGCTGAGGGGGGAATCACAGCCACCCACCTTTGCCATCCTTTCCTTCTCCCTCTTCCTTTCCAGACCTGCAGGGTAGTGTGTGGCGTAAAACAGAATGATTAGTTAATGGGGAGGGGGTCTGTATGCTACAGTATTCTAACCAAACCTGCAGTATCTAATCTCAGTTTAATGCAGGAGCAGGTGTGTGGGGAAGAAAATAAATTCAAACATACTTGGAGTCGGTGGAGTTTCTTCGCTCACCGGCTGACGTCTTTGGCTCATTTTTATCGGCTGGCTTCTTCCCCGCTGGCTCATGTTTCGCCTACGGTTTTATAAAAGTGGATTATGTTAAAATAAATTAAAATAGGATTATGTTAAAAGAGGGTTTGCAAAATTCACAATCTGAATGAATGGTTTTATACTGCAACACACACCCGCTCGACAGAAATCATTTTGCCGTGCAACTCTGTTCGATGGAGTTGGCTGAGACACGTGGCGGCCTCATCCGTGGAGGACATGGTGACGAAGCCATAGCAACGGGCCCCGGGACTCTTCGCATTGGTCACCACCTTGGCACCAACAACCTGCACGATAAAGGGGCTGAATAAGGAAAGAGACCCAAGCCGAAGATGACATGCATGTGTCAATGAGCCAAGTACTTCTTTGCCCGTGGCGAAAGCCATTGGGCCCAGCCGCTGAACCCCCCTGATGGGCACCTTCTGGGCAGTGGCAGCCCAGGCTAAAAGCTTTGTGGTGGACATTGGAAGCAAGCCACAGAAAAATCACAATGGATTGCCTCAACCCACATTATTTATGGCATCTCGACACAATTATATTTATTAGTTTGAAAACATGTTCTAGGCCGCAATTAAATGCAGCAACTCTACAAAAAACGGGTATCAAGCTAATTTTTTGCCACAGGCTACATTGTAGTTACGATTTCCTCTCAGGGGCCATCATGAATGTGAGGAAGCCATTACAATGTTTAATCCCCTCCACAGATTACATATGGAATGTACAACAAATGAATGAATAACTAGTTTTCAAATTTGAAGTCAAAAACAATGACTGCTATCGTGGTTTATGTGAGACAATTTTAAATTTTGGTAAGGACTTTAGCAAGCATGGAATTTCATTTTGATTTGTTTTGCTTTTGTGGGCCAAATAAAATTATATGGCGGGCCACATTTGGCCTTGGCACCTGATAGAGAATAGACAGAATAGAAGTTATCATATCTAAAAGTTTCATGTTGTTGTATGCTTAGTCGGCCGAACACAAGGCCCACAATGGAAGCATAGAAAATCTGGGGTCAATCTGAGGGGAACAGACACCGCCTGTTAAACAGTCATCTTCAGGTAAGAGATATGGCCTTGGGGGGGAATTTAGGACATGGTAACTCCTTCACAGGAAGAGCTCATGAACCAGTTTACAAATCTATCAGTTCATGGAAAGACACCCCATTAAAATGTCTATGTTCTGTTGGTTTATGGATGTGGGTGCTTGTACCATGGGACGTGGTATTGAAATCAAGAAGACTGTTTTACTAATATGTCACTTAAGTTTGCATATACTCTCAATAAATAGCTTGGCAGATGTTGGGCGTCTGTCATGAATGGCTGCGTCCCCTGCCAGCAGTAATACAATCTTCCTGTGTTCGAGCTTTTTAAAAAAACATTGAAATACTTTTTTATTTAAGCAAGCATTTGACTAACTGCTGTTTTCTGCTTGCATAATTTTCCACTTGCACTTCTTTGTGTATTGTTTTCATTGTTTTAAATTTTGTGAAGGGCCTCGTGGTTTTACCGATGAAAAGTGCTATATAAATAAAGTTTACTTACTTACTTTCATAGTGCCCGAACAAACATCACTGACAACACCTGTGCTACAAAATAACCTAATTGACAAACATTAAGCTAAGAAAATGGCACGCTCAACAAATATTAATTGTGATGGGTGAGGAAGAGCTAATTTAATATAACCATCAATGATAGTGACCTTGCCATATTTGCTAAAGAGCGTCTTCAAATCAGTCGCCCTTGTGGTGGAAGCAAGCCCGCTGACCCACAGGTTGCTGCTGGCTGTCGGAGGACTCGTAGTCGCTGAAACATATGAAATTATGAGCATGTGGTCACCCGGGACTAATAACGATCACGATGAACACACTCACCATTTGCATCCTTTTCCTCCTCCTTGCCACCTTTGTCTTCGGAGCTAAAGACAAATTCAAAACAAAGACAAGTGAGGACATCGCTAAGCATTTGTAAAGGTGTGTGTCTTCAGACATAATGTGTCAACTATCAAGCAAGCGTGGGCTTTTAATAGTGAGTAAATGGGACTTGAACCGGATAACCCCATGGTGTTACTCATTGGATAATGGCGTGTAAAAGTGCTGGGTGCGTGATACGACAAATGCAATGATTGGTCTGCTTTACCACCTTGAAAAGAGCATCCAATTCTTACGTAGCACAAAAGAGCCAATGCAAGAGAGGTAGCCATTTTGGTTTCGAGTAGATGGAAAGCAACAAACCTCTTGTTCTGATCATCGCCCTCTACTGAGGACGAGTCTTTCACTGCCGAGGCTGAATCCGCAGTCGCATTTTCTTCTGTCTTCTCATCCTCACCTTCCTTCTTAGAACCCAATTCTGAATCAACAGTTTCAACCCCAATGTCCTGTTCGCTTTCACTAATGGCTTGCGAGCCCTTTTTACTGTCCAATGTCTCTTCTGGAGGCTTCTCCGCATCCGCGGTGGCGTCCGTCTCAAGAGTATCCCAGTTGCTTTCTGCGTCAGCTTTGGCTCCTGTGTCGGCGGACACATTGTCTTCCCCGCCGGTGGTGGCCGTCTGTTCTTCATCGGTGCTCGTCTCACGGCTCGGGAGGATGTCTTCCATAAGCGGCTCAGATAAACAAGACCCAGCTACTTTGTCATGTTCTACAGGTTTAACAGGAATAGAATGGCACAGAGTTTAATAACTTCTGAAACACAGCAATGATTAGGAGGAAGCGGCATGGCCTGGATTAGGATCGTCATAACCCCGAGCCTGTGCACTGACAACAACCAAGTATAGTGCTGAAGTATGTAGACCCTATGGAGAGACTGGAAAGAAGCCCAAAAGGTAGTAAAATAACCAAGCATATTAAGTGGGGATGGGGGTGGGCCTACTTCTTTTGTCTTGCAGGTTGACAAGTGGTCAAGGTGTTCACCTGATCCAAAGCTGAGTCCGTAGGGTTAGAGAGGCGCAAGATCAGCGTAAGCGCACTGGGTATCCTTGTAATAGTCCTTTTGCTTGGCTTCAGTGTCCTCGGAGTAAAACTTCAACTCAAGTCCAACAGTTTCATATCCTTTATTGTAAAACGCTGCCCATGGGTTTGATGTTTCTTCGCGGATGCAGTCTCCCAGCGGGTCTCTGCAGGTAGCCCGCAAAAGCTCACTCCTGACTCTCATTCAGTTCGATTGCTGTCGATGTGCCGCTTAAGTGGCAACACTCAAAACGGGCCAAAAATTCTAATGGAGCCATTTGCGATAACTTCCACAACTGTTGTCAACCAAGTTTCAATCAACACAGCAACAGCAACCGCCTTTGGGCTTCCAGTCTCTCTTGCTCTCTCTCTTTCTCACTCGTTGAAATTAAAGGTAGTTTTGGCACTCAAAGTGAACGCTATGAAAAAACCTGGCCCTTTCTATACATTACCTGTTTCTGCTAATAGTTCCTGTGCGTCGGCAGTCTGAAAGAAAACAAAGCACAATTTTAAAATGAAGTCTTGTTGTGCAAATGAAGTGAACCGACATTCAGCCTGGAGGATTCAATCCAGACCAAAACAAAAAAACAAAAAACAGAATCTTCAGAGGTTTGATTTGCATGTCAAGCTGTCATTGTTAATGAGCTGTGCTTTTCTTTTTTGAGGAGACTTCTAACAAAGGCAAAATATGATTGACTCCTTGCAGAGTTGTGTAAAAGTGCTGTCTCTGAAGCTTTTCTCCTTTTCATGGCATTGTAACGCACGAGAGATTTTACATGAAAAATACACAAATGCGGCAACGGGTGTCTCAACTGTTGGTTGAGGCAGCAAAACATATACATGTATGTGCCAGAGTGTGCGACAACTACAACAAGAGTATCCTACAGCTATGTTCTAAGAATAGCTCACCAGTGTTGTGATGCTGTGACTGGCTCAGAAACATTAAAATGGCATGTTTCTTAATGTACCAAACATTCTAGATCTTGGTTATAAACAAAAATGGATGTGTCCAATTAAAAACAAATGCTCACAATTACAATGTCGGCCCGTGGCATCGCGGCGAGTGCATAAGCTACAGCGAGTTTTGAAATGAGTGTTTGAACGCTGGTAGACAGCCGCTCTGGCGTGAGTGCACTCATTGTGTTTTAATTTAAAGGCTAAATAGTACATCTTTCCTGCGTTAGGGGACCTTAAAAAAGTTTTGCAATTATGGTACAGTAAAGAAGAAATGACAGTTGTCCATATGTTTTCGAATAGTAAAGACAAGATTGAAAACATAATTTAATATGCACTGGTCCCAGAGCAGCTTAACTGAAATATGGTGGGAAATGCTGTATGAAAACACAAAAACAAAACAAAAAAGACCTTACCACATGAAATGAAGAGCACAGAATATCTTCATCTTCCAGTCCCCCTGAGTCAACCAACTGAAAATAAAATAAATATTAAAAAATGACATTAGCATAAATCCATGACCTCATCTTGATGAGCAGAACTTTACAGCAGAATGTTACATGGCTGTTTCTCACATGTCTTTCATCCTCTTCAGAGTCGATGGTTACATCATCGTCATCATCCAGTTGCTCATCTTCATCGCTGCCAATTAAATTACCCAGAACTTCCACATCCTGTTCTGCCAACCCATTGTTGTCAGCCTCGTCCAGCACATTCATGTCAAGGATGTCCATGTCCTGGATGCTATCATGTTCCTCCTAAGGAGAAAGGCACCATATTTACACAACCGCCACTTCACACCCGCAAATAGCAATTAGTGATGACGATTGGTGTATTAGGAAAAAAAAACTTAAAATTAAACATACACGGCCATCATGAGATTCGTCTTCCAAATTGTCATCCTCGTGTTCATCAGTCCCCTGAGTTACATCTGAAGACAATGTGCAGATAAAAACCAAGGTAAGACAGAATTAAAACAGATGAGTTTAGAGATGTGGGGGCGGAGGAAAACAAACATACAAAGAAACACACATATTAGTGTGTGTCTTGCATGTTCAGCATATACTGTATGTATTGCACCTCTAGCAGCACGTCTCGGTGTAGCTTTCTTTGGCGCAGACTCCACTGAAAGAAGAATTGCATCAGGGTTTCCGCCCTCCTCCTCGATAGCCTGCATAAGTAGATATGGATTTTAAATAATTAAGGAGAAAAACACTTACATCTCAGGACAGCAATAGACGTTGAACTCCGAACGTAAGGCCTTCCAACACAAGCTAATAGCTTGAACCTCACGAGCACGATGGCATCCCTTAGCATATGGGCTAACATAGCTTCGTCACGTGACGTTATTCTGCGGCGTTGCGCACAATGAAATACAATTGTGCGGTGTTTTAAAATTTACTGGACGAATATACATAACATGACTGCGTTTGTACTAATTTAAGACAAAAATAATACCTTTTTCAGGCGCTCAGACAGGACGCTCTTGTTGCCGACGCTGTCTAGGTTTCGTTTCTTCAGCTCGGCCTTCAAATCAATAACTCGTAGGTCTGACAATTTTCGAACTTCAGCGCCTTCTGGAATGTCATTCGCGGTTGATGGATCAGCCATCGTTTCAAACTGGAGCTCACTACTGTCAGTTGATAAGTGTAGAAAAACAAAAAGGCTGAAAAAAAAGCACCGGCAGCGTGTAATTCGACCTCAAAATGGTGTCCTCTCAGAGTTTTTGTCTAGGGCTGCGTGGTGTCGCGTTGACGCATGCGCAGTAAAAATACAGTGCGGGTGGGGAATTTAGCCAGGAAAACAACGAAATAAAAGCATTTT
Source organism: Hippocampus bargibanti (assembly GCF_051943395.1). NCBI lineage: Eukaryota > Metazoa > Chordata > Actinopteri > Syngnathiformes > Syngnathidae > Hippocampus > Hippocampus bargibanti. The sequence goes on along the minus strand of NC_142740.1, from coordinate 17,123,447 downwards.
TTAACGTATTGAGTTGTGTAATGTGGTGTGCTTGAATACATAATTGGCACCGTGTATTTATAGGACAATACCCTTTGTTATTATTACATATGAAGTGTAATTTTGCTTTTTTGAATGTTGCTGTGCCGATGACCATTTTGTGTTTGGGAGCCTTTTACTGAGCATCTTCATCTTTATTAAGTTCATAGAGTTGCTTGTTCTGTAGCCACAAAGGGGCCACAAGCCAGTGTCTTCTTATGGCGGTCCCAAGCCCAGATAAATACAGAGGGTTGTGTCAGGAAGTAAAAGCTTGGTCAAAACAAACATGCAAATCAAACCTCTGAAGATGGAGGACACTCATTCGCTTTGGCGACCCCTTGAAGGGAAAAGCCGAAAGGAAAAGAAGACATTAAAATACGTAATCTCCAGTACAGTGAGACCTCAGTTTACGAAGACCTTATCTTACGAACCTTTCGTCTTACGAAAGTCAAATTTATGAAAATTAAACCTTGAAATACACATTACTTTTCGCGATACACACCCACCACGGCTGGCCGAGTGCTCTTGGGATCTGGGGAAGTGATCTTCGGATCTTCGGCGGAAGCACATGACCGAACAGCGCTCCAGCCGGCGCTACTTTCCACGCCCCCTCTCTCTGAATTCACACATCGATCACCTCCGAGGAGGTTTTTGCAGATAATTTTACTATTATGGGACCGAAAAAAACACCACAGGCTCGTGTTCAGCCGGAGAAGACACAAAAAATAAAATCACCGTAGAGGAGAAGGAGTTCATTGAGAAACACGAACACGGAGTAACATTCTCCATTTCCACCATTGCCACCATCCTTCGCCTAAAAGCTTTACAGTGTAAAGCTTCAGCGACTCGTTGAAATGAAATGAAATTGAAGTGTCGCGAGCGGCGGCGCCGCCCCAGCTGTCAACTCGTACGTGACAATTTCGGCATCATTAGTCACGTGAAAGCATCGACTAAATAACGCCTTTGTGTAAAGTTTACACAACACTGTAAAGCTTTTAGGTGAAGGATGGTGGCAATGGTGGAAATGAAGGGAAATGGAAGTGACACAACGTGAGAGGTGTGTCAGGCTGAGGTTCACATGACAGCCGCGGTGTGCACATGTGACGCCACAAACGCACACCTTGTTCGTGTTTCTCACATCAAGTAAATCACGCCTTTGTGTAAACTTTACACAAAGGCGTTATTTAGTCGATGCTTTCACATGACTAATGGCACGTTTTATTCCGCGTCCGTGGAATCAGCGGGCTCGCGCCTTTTGTTGTAATAAAATCTCTGCCAGCACATACGGGACTCGAAGGGGATGCAGATGACATCGAGGAGCTTGTTGCTGACCATGAGGTCCTCAAAACAGAGGATTTGATTTGTGCAGGCTTTTATTGAACAGTTCCACCCAGAAAAGGTTAGGAGAATCATCAACATGATGAATGATAATGTAATGCCTCAGTTTTGTAAGACCTTACAAGTCAGAAAGCCACAGGTGTCAATTAAGAGCCATCAACAGCCATCACAAATGTAAATAAAGTGACTTTATTATCAAAGTCAAGTCAAAGTCAGCTTTATTGTCAAATATGCTAATATGCATGACATGCAGCACAGATTAAATTACTGTCCTCTCGAACCCAGCATGCAAGGTACTTATAATTACTTAACAAAGAGAGGGGAGCCGCTGCGTGTTCACGCGAAATTTTTTTTGGAAAAAATAACAAATATGACAACACAAAGACACATAGTCATTCATTCTTCAGGACTTGCTGTACCCTCTTTGCGATGACATGAAGCAGTTCTAGTTGAAAGAGGAGAGGATCAAAGCATCCATGTCAGCAGTGGATCAGGGACGTCATGGTGGAATTTGTACGTCTACTAAAAGCTAAATGTTGAAAGCAAACACGAAGCTGTAGCATCCATTGACGAAAAGACATTGTCTCACATCTCCTGTCCCACATAAATCTGCTTCAATTCCAAGCCGCGACAGTTCCACATACGCATCGGCGCTCTGCGCTGATGCTGCTTTCTTCTTATCGCGGGCTCCTCAAGCCATGCATCCATCCAACCGCAGACTGTCCAACAGCCCTGACCTTTCCACTGAACAAAGCGGGGCTGTGAAGATGCTGCCCATTACAGGCGCAAAAAAGCACAATGGCCCTAGAGCTGTCCAGCGATGGTAGTCAAATGGCTCCGACATTCCTCCCATTCAAAAACAGTACTGGCATATTCATGCTGCCGAAAGGCGCAACCGCTCAGCACAGTCTCCTCCTTGATGATCGTCGTGGCCAAAAATGCTGAAAAACAATCTGTATCCATTCCACGTGACGCACAACAACATAAAGTGACAAAAGAAAACACAATAACAAGACAAAAACAACAAAAAAAGCAAGGCTCGTGAGAGCACTTGCTGATGGCTGCCTACTCAGGCGCCATCTTGGAAAAAATAAATTATATATATATATATATATATATATATATATATATATATATATATATATATATATATATATATATATATATATATATATATATATATCCAGAGCAGTGTATTTCTTTCATTACAATACAATAGCACATTTATTATACATACAATAAGGTATGTTGTGTGTAGTTTTAAGGCTTATTTAGTTGAAAAGTATATTTTATGGAAACCTGGGAACTGATTATTCCCATTTTAATGGTTTCCTATGGGAAAAAGTTTTTTTGTGATACACACTTTTTGGCTTACACACTCTGTCTGGGAACCAATTAAGTTCGTAAGCTGAGGTCTCCCTGTACTTCAAACACAGCTCTTTGAATTTTAGGGATGGTGTAGCCGCCACACTTCGCACCAGGCAAGTAAATGCGTGTATTGTAGCAGTTGAGGAAGGAGAACACACGATCGACTGGAGTACGTCTTTATTCCAACGTCTAACAAATGGATCTCTCTCAAACAGAAAATGCAGTGAAATATATGTAACATAAACCAGCTCCCTCCCGTGCACCTGCTGGGTGAGATGTCTGGTCCTAGTGCCCGCCACAGTATTACCTTATTTGCTTTAAGTTTGTTGAGATCCACTGTGGTGTTTGGATGCACAGACTTCCCGTACCTTGCAACACCACATGCACAAGGATCAAACTAATTATTCGAATGAAATGCAGCGTTACACTGTACATTGTTCGCAATCATATATCAGGATTTGGGGGTTCTCATTTTTTTTTTATCCGGGAATGCCTTCTTACACGTCAATTATATTTACCAAAATCCAGGATAGTGCTGTTCTACCTATTGGTTTTATAGAAATGAATTAAGTCTGTTCAGATGAGAGGCGAAACTGGGACATGGATGGGTAATTCCAGTCCCTGAGTGTCAATATCCTGCATGTAACAGTATTAGGTGTTTCCCTCCTCCAGCACACTTGATTCAAATGCTCAGGATTGTTATCCTGCTCCGCTAGGGCTTGCTGATGAGACAATTATTTGAGGGTGAAAAGTTGTTTGGAAATAATAATCTTATTTGGAAATAAATAATGTGTTTTGACCCTACATTTGTCAATATTAGCATTTGTGTGGCCACACATTGGAGGCTAACGGTGCAAACTACTCAGAGAAGGAGACCTCAGAGAGAGTACACGAGTCCAGGCTGAGGGATGACGAGTCCGAGCTTGTTCGTGGTTGGTGGAGGTTCAGTTTGGACACCAGCGGTTTGCCCACTGTAACTGCTTGCCTTTCCTCAACTTCCTCTTCCAGGTTGACATAAATGTAACGGAGACAGACGACGAATGTGAGCTCCTTCTGGAAGACGCGGCATATCAAAACATATTAAAAGGCATTCATGTGGTGATTGCAGTTGCTCATAATGTAAAGAGGCCTGACCTTGAGTCTTTGTAGGCTGCAAATGCGGGTATACAGACTGGGAAGTTCAGGTGCAGGAAGTTGTTCTTTGATTAATAATAAACTTCCCGCTTCGACCAGTGTTTCCTGATTGCTCATCTTTAAGTCAATGTCCACATCCTGCCATTAAAACACAAAACGCAGTTAAGTAGAGGACAGTTTGCTTAGTTCAGTGTTTTGGTCTTCGCCACCCAGAATCCGTTTTCAAGAGCGCTCATTCTAATTCGGATCGACTGGAATATATTCAGGCTGACTAAGGGAAAGATACATCCGATCTCTACTCTGTATTGAACATTAAATCATCTTGTGAAAAAAGTAAAATAACCCCATTGTGTGTGTCATCATACCTCTGGGAAGTCAGTAAGATGTACAGAGCATGAAGCAATTTCATGGGGCTTGTCCAGTATGCGTGAGTAGATGACCATGATGTTGGAGAATTCTGCGGCAAATCTACGGAGAACATTTGGAAGAAACATCATTCGTATTTTGCACAAATAATAAAAAAAAAATCAAGATAATTTTCATTTATACATACCCAAGTTGAACCTTCACACCACATTCAAAATGGATAAAATGGCTCTTTGGCAGGACTGTAAAAACAAATTTAAAACATTTGAATAACGTTTTCAGCGGTAAGATTCTATGGAGTAGTTTGACGTCAAGTACCATGAGCAACAGCCCACTGTAGGTTGCGAGCCGAAGAGGCCGCAGAGCAGTCTGTGGTCTGGATAAGGTCAGTGAGGGAACGTCGCTCGGAAAGATTACTGCGGAGTTCCAGAGCCTGCCTCCCTCGTGTAATTTCTAAGCGCCCCATGTCTGGTGAGAGCATGAAAAAGACAGAGTGGCAAATTATTTCGGAAAGAACTTCCTCCTGAAGTGCGCTGGGATTGATTCCAGCAACTCCTTGTGATCTTTTTTAGTATAAGAGGTGTTGAAAGTAGGTGGATGGGATCAGAGAGGTAATTAACTTTTTTTGGAATGAGCCGGTCATCAGCAATGTCTACAAAATGCCAATAAGTGTCAGTACTACTCTACAACAACTCCCGGTTTTCGCCATTATTTGTCCCGTGTCTTCAATTGGTTTGTGGTGTTGATACTGTATAGCAATGATGTTCTCTCAACGCCTCCACCACAGTTCTGAATGTTGTGACATTACAGTTCAGTGCAGTTAATGACATTTACACGCCATGGAAAAGATCAATCTCTTTTTCCTAAGTTTCCAATTTGCGTGTACAAAAAAAGCAATACCATTTGTTTTCAGGCCATCACCATGTCATGACATTGACATGACAGCTGTATCACAAATCCTGCCATTATGGCAGACAACAACGTAGTTTTGATTTCTACTGTCCTATAGATATTTATTTGACATTAAATGTATTTTTGTGGCTATAGTTTTCGCAGTTGTTGAACTGTAGTAAGTGCTGTAGAATTCAAACATGTATACTCGATTACAATGGCTTTTAAAAAATGTAAAGAATAAATTTGAGAAAATGATCCAAAGTCAGCTGCTAGTAATGCTGACGAGGCTAAGTCACATAAAGAAAAAACACAATTTAATGCACCTTCTGCCACTCTGTCCAGCATGACCGTCACCTTCTCATCTTGGCAAATATGCCGCTTGAGGAAGCTTATGAAGATGCCGTTGGACACGTCTTCTCCCCTCATTTCATAAGCCTCCGCATCAACGCACCTAAATTCAACAATGCACTCATCAATTGGTCTTCACTTTCGCACAGACATTTATGATTCAACTTACGTGGCATATCCAAAAACTATATTTGCAGTCACCTTCAACAATCCAGGTTGAACTACAACTTCATCATTTGGATTTCTAAAAGAATGACAATAATTCAAACAAATATTAATATTATTAATATTAACACAAAGAAGACATCACATAGAAAGTAAGAAACCTTTTGCGGCACATATCCAGCAGGAACACGTTGAGTCCCGTCTCTTTCTCCTGCATCCTTGTGAGTATATTTTGCACACAAATGCAGTGCTCTGATCTATATGAGGAGGGCGCATCAATGGGCACCATGAAACTGTTGCCATAGTTCTCATAACCGTGACCGGCAAAGTACAGCAAGCCTGTGCCAGAAGAAGAAAAGTGAAAGTTTATTGATGTTTCCAAAAGTCTTTGCAGTAATTGTTTTTTTTCCAGGAAATGTTGTATGCTTCACGTCATAATTGGCATATAATGGATTGATTGTGTGAGTTTTAAACATAAAGTACTGTCGGACCTTTAAACTGAGCTAAATAGAAAATTATAAAGTGTCATAGTTCCTCAGTCAGTGTCCAGTTTATAAATTTGATCACCGCAGAGTATTTGGTAGAGGAGGCCCTCACTTGTACAAATCCATTGATATTCTAATATGAATGAAATGTTGTCAATACAACAACAATATATCATCATGTACAAAATTACTATATAAGGTATGTTAATAAAACAAATCTGTACTTAAAGTTGCTTTTGAGAGAGTAGGTTCAAGCATAAGTATAATAAATAGTATACATCAACAATACTTAACATCATCTTTCGGATAATATGTTGGTAGTCTCTTGTGATGATCAATCCTAACCATTCAAAAAATGACACTAGTCACAACCAATTAAAAATTCACCGACACTATATTGGCTTGTATCTTATATCATACACTGTTTGGAGCACTGTAAGTAGAATTGATGAGGACTTATTTTTCCTCAGGTGAATGTGGGGTGCAGCAAGGCTTTTAATTGAGGTTCGCCATTCGGACAATGCGAAGCACGGCATCTCCAAAAGCAACTCTTTGAGGAAATGCAGTATAAAAGGAAACGAGTATCAAAGCTTAAATATCCGAAGACGCACCGTAAACTCCTTTGCCGAGGAGCAGCAGGAACTCAGTGACGGCGCTGTGCATTTCCTGCCAATTGAGGTCCAGCAGCGACACCACCTTAAAGTCCATTTGCCTGAGGAGGTTGCTCAACTCGTGGACATCCACCATGGGAGCGCACAGTTGAGTGCGGTAGCGGTAGTTCAAGTTGCCAATCAGGAGAGCCACCTTGTCTGTGGCTGTGGAAAGGAAAGTGCTTAATTCAGGTGAAAAGTTTCTAATGTGGATAAATCACTACTATAGATATCTAAACACAATAAACACACAGCTTTGGCAAAGGTAAGTGTCATAAACTGTCTTTGTTCTGATACAGAAAACACAGTTTTCTGTTTCTCAGTGGATATTTAGCTCATATAAATGTTCTGGGTAATTGTAACGAATCAATTCATCTGTTGATTATTTAGTCAATTAATGAAGTGGATTTAAAAAATGCAAATGTCCATAGTTTGTGTCAAATTTACAGCCTAACTTCACATTGACAGTGTAGAAAATATAGGAGTAAATAGTAATTATGACTCAGTTTCTGCTTTGGTCCACACCAAGTCAAATAATAGGCAAACATGTTGATCAGTGTTTTTCAAAGTAAAAACTACCAGCTAGTTTGGTTCAAACACATAGAAAAGCAGTCTGATTCTACAGAGAACCGCTTAATATTTACTGTTGAGAAGCTGGAATTCTGAGTTCTTGGAGAGTTTTTAATTGAAACAAAGTATCTGACTAAGTTGATAAACAATATGCCGTTTCATTTTTACTAAATAAAGTTAATAAATACTCACAAATCTCGTTAATAAATCAAGTTCTACCAATTACGTCAATCTCTTACTACAATTTTTAACTATCTGAGAAAACCTCTATAAAATTCTCATTACCATAAAACTGTTTGGATAATTTTGATGGATTGGTCATCTGTGGACATACTTCTTCACTTTTGGTGGCATTGTCCTCGAAATCTATCAAAATAAAAACGTATAAAAAAAATGAAAAACAGATTTGTTTGTCCAGGACTCCGCGATATTATAATGAACAAAGAGAGTAAGTGAACACATGTATAGTTACTGAAGGAATACCTAAGCCACGGTCAACTGCTTCCCAAGAGGCATCAGTAATGGAAGTTGGGCCTGCATATAAAAGGAAAACACGATATCAATAACAGCGAAAATTCATGCGGAATATATGTAAAAAAATAAAATAAATAACAGTAAAGAATAATAAAATCGACTATATTTCACCAATGCTGACAGTAGCGGGCTCACTCCACACTTCATGAAACAAGTTGAACACTTTGCACTGGTATTGGCCTCTGTGTGCTGTGGTCACACACGGAATCTAGAACGTCAGAAACAAAACTTGGGTAGTATTGCTCTTGGGGGTGCAATGATGCTGTTTGAGTATTTTCTATGTATGACAGTTGCAAATGCAAAATTGGCTGTACAGTTAACAAAATATTATGAAGGAGTTACATTATATTAATTCAGATGAAATAAACTTTTTTTTAATTGGAACAATTTTGAAGTCAACAAGCATCATGGGGCTGATTGTGCTCACCTTTGGAGTTTTCACTGTTTGCCAAGACATATTCTATAAATATGGAGATGATGATACAGGGTGACTTACTTTGAGAAGACGCATCTTGTTTTCTGGCATCGGAGTCAAGTTGTGATACCACTGGTACTGGGCAGGAGGGTTGGCCACAGCGGTGCACTCCAGGAGCAACATGTCACCCTCAGATGCCGTTTGGGACTGAGGTTGGTAGATGATATGCAGCCCACTGGATGAGCATGAAAACATGCCGCTGCTACAGCCTGCAATGACAAGATTTGAATGGGTTCTTTCTTGATCCATAAAGTTTAGCAAAATAAGGGCTTGTACTAAGATCATGCTGATGCTGTTCACTTGTTACCCTCCCCCCCCAAAAAAAAATGGCACCTTCGTTTGATCAAAATCTTGATTCGGCGTGCTCAGAAGAAATAGCTCAGCCTTGGCTTGCTTGCCTTAAGTCCTAAACTACTACCGGATTTGAGTTATTTTTTAATCAGGCAGTTTTAGGAATGTCAGTTGTTTGATTTGTTCAATGAATTGGACTATTTGTACTGCCGGTAGGGACCGGAAATCCTTTGTGTTCTAACTATTCAAGTACTGTATTGAATGGATGAAGAGGAGCAGTGAAGGTCATACCTGAACTCGAACTGGGCGATGAACGAACCAAGCGCACCTGAGCCCACTGAGAGAAAACGCAGTTGTCTCCATGGTTGACCCGACAGATGTAACTACCTTGGTGCTCGGGGCCCAATGCACACACAACAAGCTCTGGTGTACGTCCACTCTCTTCGAAAATCTGACAAAGACAAAGATAGTCTGATGTCAACTGAAGTTGACACCCTGTCATTGCTAAAAACTATACTCACTTCCTCTTTGCCTTTAAACCACTGGTAACTTAATCCAGGAGGCCCTGAAACTTGGCATGTTAAAACCACCCTGCTGCCCTGTGGGGCCCGCTGAGAGCTGGGCTGTCCTGTGATCCGGATCTGCTCAGCTACTGTTTTATAGAAGGAAAAAAAGCCAATTTTAGACTATTATACCAATGTTGTTTGAAATGACAAATTCGACAAACCATCCATGATCAAGAACAACAATCCTCTAAATATTTGATTTTCTAATTAGGTCTGAGCACAATTGAGGCATTGACGGCGTGTTTTTTTTTTTTCTCCACAGCTCACAGTGCTTTTACAAGGTAGACATTTTCGGGAATCTTTTTGGTTCACAGGGACTCCTTAGACTACAAAATACAATTTTCCAAGGATGCCTGCAAAATCCTAATATCAACTAAATAAACTTCACTATCTATCTGCACTGTGTACCCATAAATTTCATAGACATATTGTTTTTCCGTTTTGGTAGCCTCAGTATAGCATCTCTGCTTTTTGCAGATGATGTTGTACTGTTGGGGCCTTCAAGTGGAGCTCTCCAACTCTCGCTGGAGCGTTTCGCAGCCGAATGTGAAGCCGCTGGGATGAGAATCAGCACCTCCAAATCTGAGACAATGGTTCTCAGTCGGAAAAGGGTGGAGTGCCCTCTCCGGGTCGGGGAGGAGATTTTGCCTCAAGTGGAGGAGCTTAAGTATCTGGGTGTCTTGTTCACGAGTGAGGGTGAAAGGGATCGAGAGGTCGACAGGCGGATCGGTGCGGCGTCTGCCGTGATGCGGACTTTGTACCGATCTGTCGTGGTGAAGAAGGAGCTGAGCCAAAAAGCAAAGCTCTCAATCTACCGGTCGATCTACGTCCCAACCCTCATCTATGGTCACGAGCTATGGGTTGTGTCCGAAAGAACGAGATCCCGGATGCAAGCGGCCGAAATGAGCTTTCTCCGTCGGGTGTCCGGGCTCTCCCTTAGAGATAAGGTGAGAAGCTCGGTCATCCGGGAGGGGCTCAAAGTCGAGCCGCTTCTCCTCCACATCGAGAGGAGCCAGATGAGGTGGCTCGGGCATCTGATTAGGATGCCCCCGGGACGTCTCCCTCGCGAGGTGTTCCGGGCATGTCCCACTGGCAGGAGACCCCGGGGACGACCCAGAACACGCTGGAGAGACTATGTCTCCCAGCTGGCATGGGAACGCCTCGGGATCCGCCAGGACGAGCTGGAAGAAGTGGCTGGGGAGAGGGAAGTCTGGGCTTCCCTACTGAAGCTGCTGCCCCCGCGACCCGATCCCGGATAAGCGGCAGAAGATGGATGGATGGATGGATGGATATTGTTTTTCAGCATTTCAGCCATTTATACTTGATCAATTGTTGGTAGCTGAAATTACATGATGGGTCATTTCAATGGGTGATCACAAGAATAATGACTGACAAAGGGATGGAAAATGTATGTCTGGGGTGTCAGACACAAATTGACGAGCTTTTTCATGGGGGCAAAAAAATCTCGTGATACCCCAATCTTAATAAAAATGGATACAATTTGCAATTTGGGTATTTAAGTAAGAAATATCAAGTTGACATACATGATTTGGCCGCATGGGTAACATAAAATATGACAGAGGGCACCTGTGATTGGTCTCAATCATTTGAGCATTTTAATTGGCCAAAATTGTGCAATAATCATTTTTTTATATATGTTTTACTGACACAGAAGCTTCAATAATGTATTCACTTTAAAATAAATAATAATAATTGACAATAATTTGGCAGATCTCCAAGCAGCATCTTGTGAAACTGCCAGTTTCAGAACACTTGTCCTTGGGTAGACATTTAGCTTGGTACAAGAGAACAACCTGAAGCACTGAGCAGCTGCATGGCCTCCTGGTGGTCAATCTTCTTCAGACATTGCAGCAGGAAGAGCAGAGAGCAGGATCGATCAACCAGCAGCGCTAAGAAGCTGCGTCCTGGACTCCCTGTTGCACTTAGCACCTGGAGTGAGCAGTTGGTCACATCTTTTTCACTGCAGGGTGTAGGGGGTTCAATGTTACATGTACAGTACTGTAGTTTCCAAAAATGTTCATGATGAATTTAACTGTCGGTATACAGACATGTTACAATGTGTCTCACAACTTGCAAGTTTTACAATGCCTTCTTAATCATGGTGGAAGAAGAGAGCAGTGAATCACAGGATACGCTGGACTTGACATCATCAACAATTTTCCAAAAGAACAGATGAAAAAAATATATATATATATATATTCTCTTCTATTTCCATATTTTTATAAAATAGCCTTAAAGGACAACCGAAGTCTCCGGACAAGTTGTGTCCATAATTTGTAAAATGGCTTCAAATGACTTCTACTGAGCGTATTTTAATAAGATTACACCGCATATAGCTTTTTTTCCGTTTTAAGACTCGCGCTGAATATTCAGGAAGTCTTGTTTTTGAGTTGGTGACAAGTCCTTACGTGACGTCACTAAAGGAACGCCCCTGACCGAAAAAAGAGGCATTGTAGCGGTCCTTCCATCAATTCCGTCAATGTATTTTGCTGTACTTGTTTGGTCTGACAACCTCGTGTTGCACCCAAAAGCCGCCAGAAGAGGGCGTCCAAGCTCCATATAAGGAATTTATCAGCCTGTGGAAACGGAGGTGGCCATAGGAGGTCGCCATTTTGTGCCTCTTTTTCGGTGAGACATTTCCCCTCAATGTTGCCTCATAATGGCACGGAATAAATTCTTTAATCGATAGCAAACATGTATGCTTTCCTCTTCAGAACTATTTGAATCATATTCATAACTGGATGTGTAACAAGAAAGCATATTCTCCTAATCTGAAGCCATTGTTTTGATATTCCAGCAATGTAAGACGTCTTGGCGTAACGTCACGAACTGGGGGCGGGACTTTCTGAAAATGCCCAATTCGCAGCTCAATTTTTTTATTGGTGTTTTGCATTTGAATAAAAATATCATACTGCGTGTTTTGGGAATTTTAGATGCTATAAAACGTTTTTCTGATGTCAGTTAAGAAACAAAAAAGTGACGTCGGTTGTCCTTTAATTGAATACCACACTTGATCTCATCCCTGTTATGCAATACAGTACTTATACCCATCACAATAATGCAATTATTTTTTTAAATTCTACTGATTGACATACATCAGTAAGTTTGTCTTATTCTGATTTTAGGAACACTTTAATAGTTTTTTTTTCCATATTATTGAGGTATATGCAACAGAAAAACAGACAAGTGAAGGTTCATTTTTAAACATTTTGAATGCAAAATGTCCTCCAAGTCATTTTTTTGGGTGTGGCCAATAATCTGAATAACAATATATAAGAAACACAAATTATTTCATTCTGTGTATACCGAATCTATGTATTTCTATTTTCTTTTGATCATAACGACTTAAATAAAAAAAGATCTTCCGTAACATTTTCGCTCTCGTGTTGATGCAGTACTTGTAATGGCCAGAAAGTGTCCCATTACTTTGGTTCAGCGTGTCATTTTACAATCAGCAACGAAAATAAAACACCTATAGTAACCAACAATACACTTCTTCAATCACACACAATTCCTTGTTTGTTTCAAAACGTTTCTCTTTCACCAGAAACTCTTCTTGTTTAATTCAGCCACGTTCAACACCAGTGTCGATGGTGCGTTCATGCCTACCTGAAGCGGAATTTTGGGTTCTCAGACACAACTTGGGCCAGTTGTCTCCATCCGCAGGTGGAGTTGTCCAACATTGTGGACAGTTTGTCGAGCACTTCTTTATCTAGTTTGGCGAGACCTAATTTAATCTGCTCCATCTTTTCCATCTTTTGTGGTCAAGCTAAAAACACAGGTCACGGAAAGCAGGACGCGCGGTCAAAGAAAGTCGTCCCGGTAAAATGTTCGCCAGTAGTAGGGGATTTCCCCGTTTAGGAGGAAAGGAGGAAGCGAAGACAGGGGCGGTGGGGAATCTTGAACCGGCTAACCGTAAATAAACTACAATTTCATGACGATGTCGTAATTCTCATTTCAACGCACACTTCGAATTTACACTTCCGCCATCCGCGTTGACGTGCCAAATCTCGTTTTAAATCTACCGTATCACTTGACGTTGATTTTCAAACTTGTCGCGGGAGCCTCTCTGTTTTGCTTACGCAAGAATTTATGTGAGTCATTTTTACACAACGAGGCTCATGAATGATATTAAGTTGTTCCTCAGACGATTGTCTCAGTTGCTCATTTTCCTCCACCTGCCTCACCCGCACATAGGTGATCGCTCGCGTGTGTTACCATGGCGACTTTACTGAAGTCATTAGACTGAGCCGCCCAGGTATCCAGGTATTGGGGGTCCTATGGGAAGTTCAAATTGGGGGCTTTCCAATTTTGAACATTGATATCGCTGATTGTGATCATTAAAATTATTGCAGCAGCGTGTGTACAGTACACCACAAGACTTGAGATTATGAACACAATTTTCCAAGTAATAAAAATGGACTTTGAGGTACTGAATAATATCAAGGCATGCTGCAAGGAGCCAAAATTAAGTAACATACGATGCATTTAATGTAAAATATTCTTGTGGTTTATTGCAACAATAGTGTGCAATATATTTGTCGAGGTCTCTCAGATGAAAAAAATGAAATAAATCTATTGTACCACACTTAAAATTTAATTCAATGAAACTACTTAACCAATACACAGACAAAAGTTTAAGCTGCAGCAGTTATGTGTCATCTGATTGTTTATTTGCAACTTGTCATTCAGACTTTCAAACATAATTGTTGTTAATTCCATTTTTCCATGAGTGTACTCTAAGATTTGCAGTAGTTAGAGAGGAAACGCGTGCAAGAATAAATGTTTTTAATTAGCCACACAAACATACGACAGTAAATCAAAAGAAATGGTACACTGAAAATACAAACCATGCATTGTAAAATTCTCAAAACAGTTTTCAGTTGCAGTTCACAGAATTGAAGATAAATTAATCCATCCATTTGTTATCTGAACCACTGCATCTTCATGACTCAAGACCAGTCATTGAGTAAGAGGGTGAAAAAAAACATTCCAACATTGATTGTAGGCAAAGTCACTCTAACAACTCATAAATTCAACTGTGGGAATTAATTTCATCATGTGTCACCAATCAATGAACAAATGCCACTTTCACAAAAACAAAACAATACAACGAACAATGCAGAAATTGTCATGGAAAGGGATACAAGGAAGTTTAGTTTAGTTTAAAATCCCTGAGCTTTTAGGCACTTGGGGAACCTGGAGGGAAAATGTAAATAAACACATTTCAACCATACTAAAAATGAAAATAAAACTAAAATAGCACTCATGAATCGGTTCTTTCACACTTAGACACGTCATTAAAAAGTACAAAACGCAATTCCAATCAAGTTGGCATGTTGTGTTAATGGCATGTCTAGCAACTGCACTCTTACTACAACGCCATGCTGTTCCAACACATGCACACGCAGAATGTGCTGAAATAAGCAGTGGGGTCCACGATAAAGACGCTGCTTGAATGGTAGCACATATCCCCCAAGTCTCAATGTACCTATTCAATTAAATATAGGTTAAAAATGATTTGCAAATAATTATACTCTGGTTTTATTTGTTTAACACAACTGCCCAACACCATTGGAATAGGGTTTGTACTTAGCATCACTGTTGATGCTGGACCATCCCAACAAAATCACCACTGAAAAGCAGAAAAAAGATCTGCTTGACAATTGACAGTGTTTGCACCCCCCCATTCGAAACATTAAAAATAAATACAATACAATAGAAAAATAACAGAAATGCAAAACCCAGATTTCAAGCTCATTGGCCATTCGGTAATATCAAGTCAAATTAAGTCAGTGTTTAAGTTGTATTTTTATCCATTGATGATAAAAAAATGTCATATCACAAGAATAAGGTAACAATTAAATTGACTCGAGAGCGTCTTTTTTCTCCTGAACATGCAATACTGATAGTAAAATTGAAAACGAGCATTTTAAGGATTAATACTAGTTAAATTTAAATGGGTAAGCCACGTCAGTGTGTAAATTTTAAATACTTTTCCTAAATTACCCTAAATGGCTATTCTTGTGACATTCAAATTTTTGTTTTCATCAGATTATCTTTTTTTCCTGACTATTCTTAAACCAAACAAAAAAACAGTCTGGTAAGATTACAATTTATGGTGTACAGTTTTTTTTTTTCTCAATACGAGAACTCCTAACTTTTTTGTAAAGGGATGGCATTGTAATATACCACTGTTGAGAATAATTTCAGTGCAGACTTCTCAGTTTCCGCTAGGGCCCGCCACTCACATCAGGTGGTGCTGTCAAACGCAAAAACACTCGGTGACCCAATGACACAATTGATGAATGACCCGCACACAAACTGACTGGAACGGATCAAAACTGGTTTACTGAGTTGTCGGGTATGGCAATCTTATGTAAAGTACATAGTCAAATGTTGAACGCAACATTTAAAGAAGCAGGTTTGAGTTTGAAATATTGCATAAAGTTGCATAACAGGTGGAAATGCTGCCTTTTTATTTTTTGTGTGCGTGTGTGTGTTTTCATACCAGAAGCTGGCTCCGGTTTCACCTGAGCAGTTTCTGGAGCGTCCAAAAACTTGCCCTAGTTGTTCATGAGGTACTGGTGGAAGTAGATGCCAAAAAGCGAGCTGATCACTTGACAGGCTGCCACCCACCAGGTGAAGAAGGCAAAGAACCCTCTGAAGAAGAGCGGCGTGAGGACGGAGCGCAGTGAGGCCAACATCTCTGACAGCCGGGCCACCGTGACCTGGATGTCCTCCTCCATGTCCTCAAATGACTCCTCGTCTTCATCCAGAGAGCCTGAGATGACTGGCGCCGCCGTGGGTAACGGAGAGGCGGGTGTTACACCGGGGGTCACGTTTGGACTTGCTCCATCCCAAGAAAATCCTCCTGTAGAGAAAAAAACATGACCCGCGATCATTTGGTTGCAAAGTTCGACCCCTGGGGTAAAATAAAAGTAATACAGTAAAATAAAATAAATTAGTTAATTTTCACCCCATTAGAGGGAGCCCGAGTACCAATCTAAGATCAGGAATAAATGTTGAACTACAGTTTCAAAATGTATGAATATAGCCTGACTGAAGTACATGAAGAAGTAATCATTGATGTTTCAGAGAAAGAGGTTAGTATTTATGTTTTTCACCCTTTTTATTTGATTAAAATGTCGAAAATTCAACCATGTCTCTGATACCCCTTAATGAAATGTCAGCTCATCTAGCTTTTTCTTTTTTAAAATATCTAGTGTACATTAACCATATTGAGGCATTTTTTGATACATCGCTAACTTTCTAAATTCCCACCATTACCATCAGTTTCATTGAATTTTTAAAAACTGGGAAATCTGTAAGTCTGCTTAGAAGACAAATGACAGATTTGACCCAGAACGGCATCAATGTACACAAATTTTGAAAGATGCGCACAGATGCTTGACATTAATTTGTGTATTCCGAGTCAAACGATAGATGCAAGATTAAAATAGTCTGTTTACCTTCTTTAACTCATTCACTGCCATTCAAGAATTTATTCGGGAATTGAAAATACAACGTGGAGTGTCATTCCCAAATTTGTTCGGGTTTTGGGATTTTCCATGCTTGGGTGCCGATACAGCACTGGCCATGGCCTCTGGCGATGTTTTTTCCCCTCCACAAAGGGGCAGCATTTCCCCTTTTTCCATGTTAGCTCTTTGTTTCAGCTTCAGCTGTTGTTAAACCAATATGAATGTATTTGATTGTATATTGGAGAGCCACCCTCATTTCAAGCTCAGAATACTCAAGACCCATATAATTTAGGAATTAACTCTTTTTTTCTGATGAAAGAAGAGAGTCTAAGGATTTTTACACTGCATTGAATGTTTATGTAGTCCTGAAACTCAATATTCTGTGGGTCCTGGAATTCGACTGACAATGACAAAGACCCAGGCACTGTAGTGGATACATTTTTGCACGTCTGGCAGTGAAAGAGTTAAGAATGATTGGTGGGTGTGTTATATGTGGTGGAATTACTAACCGAGTGCCTTGAGGGCCAGTGTGGAGAAGAGAATAAGAAGCACTGGAACCACATACTGAAGAGTCACTACACTCAGGTAGCAAAACACGCGTGTAACCTGGAGAGAGATGCACACATACACAGAAATTCTATTCAAGACAATTGATTGTTTCAAACTTATGTATATATTCATTGAAGGGGGGGGGGTGCACATAGGGGAACAAATGAATGCAAGCAAGTATCATCCAAACATGAAGCTCAAGTGGTGGTCTGACCTTCCTCTGAATGTCAATGGCGGCGATACGTCCGGCTTCCTTCTTCATTTGCTCTACCCACTTCTGGGCCAGGTTAAGGTAGGCCTGCAGGTGGTAGCGGGTTAACGCTAGCCGCAGCACACACAGAGCCACCACGGTCCACAACCGCACGCTGTCAAAGGCCTCGCTGGATACCCTGCGAGGCCAGATGATTGATTGGAAGGTTGTTGGCAAGTGGAATGGTTGTATGTACTCACAGCGTAATGGAAGTTTTCCCCAGGGGGGCTTTGGCGAGGAAGTCCCTTGCTAAGGGTTTGACCCACAGAATCAACACAACTACTGGAGACAGGAAGCTCATGTGCAACAGAATCCTGCAACAGAAATTTGTTCAGTGAGGATTGTGATGCGGTGCCCTTGTATTTCCTTCAAATGCATTAACAGGTACTGGATGAGCGGACGGTCCAAGTTCATCTGGACGGCGTCCAGGTGAGTCTGAGCCAGACGCAGTCCGGGAAACGCCATCAGGGCGCCAATGTATGCGCAGACTGCGGCCAGCCCGAGCTTCACCGTCAGCTTGGTAACGGGAACCCTTGACACCAACATACCACAGTACGATGTTGTGATGAGCGCCGATAGTGAAGCGAGGATGGCTAACAGTTGACTTACGACCAGTCGGCGTAGCCTTGCTGCTTGGCGAACACCTCCAGGTTGTCAAAGAGACTGGAAAAACCCGACTCTAAGCCGAACTCCAGGTAATCTTCTCGGACCACCAGCACCAACATGGCAATTAAAAGGCACAGGAAACCGAAAGCGAGGCACACGGACCGCTCTCCGCCTTCCTCCGAGCGGAAGTAGTGGCTCATGAGCATGTGGAGGGCTTTGCTAATGGATGCAGGTTAAGAGAAAACTCTGCTTCTTCGTTGCAAGCCGCTTTCACACAGAGATCTTGCTAAATTGTGCTAATATCCAAAGGTTGCCTTTCATACAAAACAAAACACACTAAAGTCTCGATATTGTGACATACAGAATTTTGTTTGCTAATTAGGTGGCAAATTTCATCCATTCATTCATATTTGTCTGTAACAATGTTAGCCAAAACGTAGCATTGATAACTTCACTAGGCAAATTCAGATCTTATTCGTGCACATCATAAAAAGAGCGCATTTTTTTTGTAGTTTGTTTTTTAGATTACCAAATAAAAGGATACATGCTGAAAAGAACAGTGAGAACACACCAGATAGCGCCAATGTTCACCTCCTTGCTGGCATCCACTACATTGTAGTAACACTCAGTAAAAAGAAAAACGCCTGTGGCGTAGACGGCAAAATCAATCAGCCACTGGTACTCCAGGAAGAAGCGCAGCACTGAGATGTAAATAAACAAAGGGAAAGAAGAATTAAGTGTATTTGTGTGGGTGTGTATGTTGATGTTACTCTGAGAAGCGTTGGTCCAACCAAGGGCATCCATGGCGTTGACTGGAGATTTTTCTAGGTGAAGGTCGATGTCTTTGGGCACGGTGAGAGGCTTGCTTTCTCCATTTTGTCTCCTGTGAATGAAATTTCAGTCCATAAAACACATGAAAAAAAAAACGTATTTTAGGAAGAGGGCAGTGAGACAAAATGTAATTTTTTTTTTTGTAAAAACAAATTAAACTTTAATTCAAGTTAACAAAAAGGCAATAAAAAAGTACTGGAATTTAACTTAAGATGTAATTGCACAGCGAGTGCATTAATGTTGTGTCAACTTCATACTTGAAAACAAAACATGGTACATCACAACTGTAGAATACTGTACATACATACCTCATTGAATATTGATGAAAGGAACAGAGTGATAAAAGCTTGTGACTAAACCGAGACAATAAGTGAGCCATGAGATTCACAAAAAGAGCTAATAAAATCACAAAAACTAAAATAATATCGTTTAAGATGTTTTTTAAAGAAGACATTGCAGCTTGCTCTTGCAGCACAGGTAGACAGAGGCTACAGTGTGCACGAAGGCCAGGAAAAACCCTGATATTTAAGCTATGAGAACTTTTTTTAAATATTAAAATCAACTCAAATCATTTCCCACAAACCTGTTTCTAATTACAAAAACAATGATCACAGAATTGTGTGATTTTCTTCACATTTCAACTAAAATAAAACATGCTTTTAATTGGACACTGAAACCGTGTTTGTATGGACTTTGTACTGTGAGCAAATTGGTGGTTTGAATTCACAGCTTTCCCTGCAGGCATTGCAAAGGAAACATTCCAGCGTACACTGTCTGTAGTCTCACCTGTCTCTCCTGTTTGTTTTAGGCATCTGTTTCCCAGCCAAGGCGGACAGCTCTCCCTCAGATGGATGTTTGAACCGGAACAAACTCAAAAACAAGAAGAAAATCACAAATTAAAAATGAAAACTGATGCCTGCCCTGCCCACCAATGTTGATCGAAGTGGACCGACAATGCCTCACCTGCCGTTGCATAGGAGCCAACGTGCAAAGGAGCAATGAGGCGCCATCCTCTGCATGATGCTGGCAGTCAGCAAACTGACAACCAGCTGGATTCCCATCAGTGCCTAGTACAGTACAGTGCATACAAACAAAGTGAATCTCCGTCCTAACAATTTCTATCAGACATGTTCTCACTAAGGAGTTTGGTCACGGATAAACTCGAGCCAATCCCGGCTCGGGGTGCACCTAGAAATAGCCACGTGCTGAGATTCAAACCCTCAAACTGTGAGGGATGAGTGCTATCCACCATGCTACCTTTGTGAACGTGAACTAGTCAAAATTAGCTTTTTGTGAACAGAACACAAAAACAGAACGCCCTCTGGAATGGCATCTTCAACGAGGCAACTGACAGAAAATAAAAAAAGATCGGTGTTTCCTGGAACCACTATGAGTACTACACAGGTAAATTCATTCCGTGATGACCGAACAAAACGGAATTCGCGAATCACACCAGGGAGAAAAACACGTATGCAGTTTTGTTGAAGAGTGCGCTGCATGCCAAGAGTTGAATGAATGAACCAACCAAGTCGCAAGTGTCTGCCGTGCTAAATTTAGCCTAATTTAAGCACCTGTCAATGCTGCTGGAAGCGTTAGCTCATTAGCATTAGCACGGTGGGTCTCGTAGCAAAAAAGTCGTCAGTGAAAAACCTATCTGCAATTCAACAAAGACTGCAAATGAATTTACCATCTTTCCCCCCCACCGGATTATGTGTTTGCGCCGACTAAAGCCAACTGGGACTTGACGAACGACGGGAACAGCTGATGGAGGGACTCTTTTTCTTCTTCTGTGAGGTAAGTGGCAGACTCGTGCGTAACTCGAGAGTTGTTTCTGCCCCCAACGTACGGCGGTGGAATCGCCATTCAGTCTCGGATGAATTTGCCAAACCCCGTGTTGCCCTGAAATACTCTATGAAAGCGTTGTAATTTACAATACCTGAAAGTTGCCTTATCTTCACAAGCATTCATTAGTGGTGAGTGCAATCATCAGTCCTTAAACATTCCCCAAAAATAGTTTACGTTTCTATTGCTTAACCGAGACTAACATCAAATTTTAAACCCCTTGTTTTGCTTTGTGATACCATGACCCAACCATAATAAAATGAGTGGTTAGAATCGCCCAAATGTACTACAATAAGGTTACTATTACAGAAATAATCCAAGGAGTGGTCAAATGTAGTCCTCCAACAATTCCTTGAGTAAGAATAAAAAAGACATTGGAATTGGTGCGATTCAAATGAATGTTGAAATTAAACATTTCGGGCTCTATTATTGTACACAGTACAAGTCTAGAGCAAAGTGTAGTGTTGTTTTGTGCATGGGTGGAGCTTTTCAGTTTTTTTGTTTTTTGTTTTTTTGTGTGGTATTTTTGTCCTAGGGCGGCCGTTAGTCGAGTGGTTAGCATGTAGCGTCACACGTGCACACCGTGGTGCTGACGTGTGTATGCCTTTGAAGTGCGCCTTTCAACCCTTTCAACCCCCGGTCCGGCTTCCCTGTGTGGAGTTTGCATGTTCTCGACAGGCCGGCGGGGGTTTTCTTCCGGTCCTCCGGTTTCCTCCCACATTCCAAAAACATGCATGGCAGGCTGATTGAACAGTCCAAATTGACTCTAGGTGTGAGTGTGAGCGTGGATGGTTGTTTGTCTCTGTTTGCTGTGCAATTGGCTGGTAATCAATTCAGGGTGTCTCCAGCCTCGTGCCTGAAGACAGCTTGGATAGGTTCCAGCACCCCCCACGACCTTAATACTACTACTACTACCACCACTACTACTACTAATAATAATGAGGATAAAACGGTCTGGAAAATAGATAGGATGGATGGATACTTGTGGTCACGGTTTGCGAGGTGTTGATGGTTGTGGATCCCAAATAAGCAGGCAGGAAGGAGCAGCAGGTTGTATTTGACAAATTGTATTAAAATAAAGTCAGCAGGAACAAAATCTAAAACATCAAAGTCATCCGAACAGAAAAGTACAAAATATCGAAGAAAACCATGAGTGATCTGCCAAGATGAAACAAACCTGACAGGGTGAAGCAAACACATACAATGACCCGACACGGATTGGATTTGCATTTATTAGTCTCACAGTGGAGAAATTTACATTTCACAGCAGCAAAGTGATGAAAGGAATGAAAGTAGAAAAACAAAATACATGAGCTGCTGGAAAGGCAGCCACTCTCGGGGCGCCGTCTTGAAGTCAAAAGAACAAAAAAAAACTAAATAACAAAAATTATGACAGCATAGAGACAATATGACAAAACAAAGACACAGAGAGACATTCATTCGTCAGGACTTGCTGTACCCTCTTTGTGATGACATGAAGCAGTTCTAGATGAAAGAGGAGAGGATCAAAGCGTCTTTCCACCAGTGGATCAGGGACATCATGGTGGAATGTGCACGTCGACTACAAGCTAAATGTTGAAAGCAAACACGCAGCTGTAGCATCCATTGACGAAAAGAGATTGTCTCACATCTCCTGTTCCACATAAATCTGCTTCAATTCCAAGCCGCAACAGTTCCACATACACATCGGCGCTCTGCGCTGACGCTCCTTTCTTCTTATCGCGGGTTCCTCAAGCCATGCATCCATCCAGCCGCAGACTGTCCAACAGCACCGACCTTCCACTGAACAAAGCGGGGCTGTGAAGATGCTGCCCATTACAGGCGCAAAAAAGTACAATGGCCCCTTTGGTGTCCAGCGATGGCAGTCGAATGGCTCCGACATTCCTCCCATTCAAAAACAGTACTGGCATATCCATGCTGCCGAAAAGGCGCAACCGCTCAGCACAGTCTCCTCCTTGATGAATGTCGTGGTCAAAAATGCTGAAAAAATATCCGTATCCGTTCCACACGACGCACAACAACACAAAGTGACAAAAGAAAACACAAAACAAGACAAAAACAACCAAAAAAAAGCAAGGCTCATGAGAGCACTTGCTGAGGCTGCCTACTCGGGCGCCATCTTGGATTTCAGAGAGGTCGTGCCGGGAGTCCTTTTAACTGCCACTGATTGGAATGGCCAACACCTGTGCAGGTGCAGGCGGGGCCGACAGCGCCACCCGTTGGTCGCCAACCACATCGTGACACTTGTAGATGCGTGTATATAGAAATATTTGTGCCATTATGGGAGTGAATTCAGTCCTACAGTATCTTGCACTGGCAAACCTCGTGATGTCACTGTGTATATCGTCATGTTGCGTCAATTTATTTGTGAATAATAATCTCATCATTTCATGTTTCCACGCATACTTTTCATTGGAAGAAAACAAAAATTAAGCAAATGATTCAGTTTCAAGTCTCAGATACGCT